>NW_027077584.1:0-259000 GCF_963924675.1 Phocoena phocoena | reverse complement strand
GAAAAGAGGCACAACGTCGACAATGATGCACTTGGCCAAAAAGGGCGTATGCGTTTTTTCCTGAATATATTCAGGAAAAAACGCATACGCCCTTTTTGGCCAACCAAGCAAGCCTGTAAAGGAAATCTGCACTACAATGAAATCGCACTGCCCCCCCGGGCAAAAGGGCCATCTGAAAAAAGTGAAAAATCCAGAAAGGTAGGACAGGATATGGAGAACAGGGAGCCTTGTTATGCTGATTGGCAGGATGTAAATTGCCAGCAGCCACCCTGGAGAAGTGTATGGTGTTTCCTGAAACACGTAACAAACAAAGCAACACAGCCTACGGCACTTCCACTTATGGTCCTATAGCTTACGGAAATTAAAATCAAAAACAGACAGCCACCCCAATATTTGGGACGGCTGTGTTCACAAGAAGCTCGTCTACAGTATCAGGTAAATATCCCAGAAAGCAAAAAATGGATAAAGAAGTTGTGGCACGTACGTGCAATGCAATATCACTCAGCAATGAAATCTGTGTCATCAGGCCCGTAGCGGCATAGTAAGTGGATGCAGGTACGGTGATTCTACGTGAACTACGTCACACAGAAAAAGAAACATCATAAGATATCACTAATACACGGAATGTAAACTTGACTACACATGAACTGAATTACAAAACAGAACAGGGTCTCAAATTTAGAAAACCAACTAGTGCTTGCTTATGGGGAAAGGTGCCTTGGGCTGTTGCATAAAACCAGAGACTGAAATTAGCACAGATAACTTTCCATAAGCCAAATATGTAATAGACAAGACCTACTCCTTGCTCAACGAAATGGACTCAACACCACATATTCAAGGCCTAGGAATATACCTGACTAGGAAGAATCTTAAAACCCATGGATTTATATGTCTCCGTAAGAGAATCAAGCGTGTGTACAGGGGCCGAAACGCAGCAGTGAAAATCTGATAAATCCCATTATCAAAATAAATTTCGAAAACAAAACACAAAGACAGTGAAATAGACAACAATTCTTAAATAATTCACTCAGGGCATGTGATGCAACCGGGTTTGACCACATCTACACCCAGAGCTGGTTGAGACATAAGGCTGGACACTTCAGCCTGATAGTATTGGTGAGTTTCGGTGAGCAAATGCAGACCCTTTGAAGTCATACTGCATGGTACCCATTCCATGGGTCCCAACTCTCCAGGTTCAAGGGATTCTTCCTCCAGCTAAAACATGCATGGGAAACCCAGAGTATCGTCCACCATGTGATTGGGAAATGATTTAAAATGCATCTCAGTTTTCGTATCCTGGTCCTCGGGTTCACCATTCCAGATGCTTTACTATCACTCTCCCCGCTTGGAGAGTCAGCGCCTTTAACCTCCTGTTTCGCACAGCTTGCAATTTCTGTGCAAGATGAACAGGAATAGGGAGAACCAATGAGAGACTAGCTGTAGGTGTCTGCACGGGCAAATGTAACGCTCATTGCCCACCAGGAAGAGGAATTAAACAAAGGCTCAGTGTGCCCTGCTGGAAACAGATTAGGGCCTGAAGCAATCCTGCGGTTTTGTGCCCAGCTCACAAGAAAGCGTGTTGAAGAAAGGAGTTCAGGGGCACTGTACTTCACAAACCTGCAGAGTTATAAATGACAGCTATACTCCAAAAATATATTGAAGTAAGCCTGCGAAGGGGACTTGAAAGCGGGGCTGAATTTCAGGAAAACGATTGCAGGGGGTAGACTGGAATTGCCCTGAAAGCATAGGAAAAGAGGCACAACGTCGACAATGATGCACTTGGCCAAAAAGGGCGTATGCGTTTTTTCCTGAATATATTCAGGAAAAAACGCATACGCCCTTTTTGGCCAACCAAGCAAGCCTGTAAAGGAAATCTGCACTACAATGAAATCGCACTGCCCCCCCGGGCAAAAGGGCCATCTGAAAAAAGTGAAAAATCCAGAAAGGTAGGACAGGATATGGAGAACAGGGAGCCTTGTTATGCTGATTGGCAGGATGTAAATTGCCAGCAGCCACCCTGGAGAAGTGTATGGTGTTTCCTGAAACACGTAACAAACAAAGCAACACAGCCTACGGCACTTCCACTTATGGTCCTATAGCTTACGGAAATTAAAATCAAAAACAGACAGCCACCCCAATATTTGGGACGGCTGTGTTCACAAGAAGCTCGTCTACAGTATCAGGTAAATATCCCAGAAAGCAAAAAATGGATAAAGAAGTTGTGGCACGTACGTGCAATGCAATATCACTCAGCAATGAAATCTGTGTCATCAGGCCCGTAGCGGCATAGTAAGTGGATGCAGGTACGGTGATTCTACGTGAACTACGTCACACAGAAAAAGAAACATCATAAGATATCACTAATACACGGAATGTAAACTTGACTACACATGAACTGAATTACAAAACAGAACAGGGTCTCAAATTTAGAAAACCAACTAGTGCTTGCTTATGGGGAAAGGTGCCTTGGGCTGTTGCATAAAACCAGAGACTGAAATTAGCACAGATAACTTTCCATAAGCCAAATATGTAATAGACAAGACCTACTCCTTGCTCAACGAAATGGACTCAACACCACATATTCAAGGCCTAGGAATACACCTGACTAGGAAGAATCTTAAAACCCATGGATTTATATGTCTCCGTAAGAGAATCAAGCGTGTGTATAGGGGCCGAAACACAGCAGTGAAAATCTGATAAATCCCATTATCAAAATAAATTTCGAAAACAAAACACAAAGACAGTGAAATAGAGAACAATTCTTAAATAATTCACTCAGGGCATGTGATGCAACCGGGTTTGACCACATCTACACCCAGAGCTGGTTGAGACATAAGGCTGGACACTTCAGCCTGATAGTATTGGTGAGTTTCGGTGAGCAAATGCAGACCCTTTGAAGTCATACTGCATGGTACCCATTCCATGGGTCCCAACTCTCCAGGTTAAAGGGATTCTTCCTCCAGCTAAAACATGCATGGGAAACGCAGAGTATCGTCCACCATGTGATTGGGAAATGATTTAAAATGCATCTCAGTTTTCGTATCCTGGTCCTCGGGTTCACCATTCCAGATGCTTTACTATCACTCTCCCCGCTTGGAGAGTCAGCGCCTTTAACCTCCTGTTTCGCACAGCTTGCAATTTCTGTGCAAGATGAACAGGAATAGGGAGAACCAATGAGAGACTAGCTGTAGGTGTCTGCACGGGCAAATGTAACGCTCATTGCCCACCAGGAAGAGGAATTAAACAAAGGCTCAGTGTGCCCTGCTGGAAACAGATTAGGGACTGAAGCAATCCTGCGGTTTTGTGCCCAGCTCACAAGAAAGCGAGTTGAAGAAAGGAGTTCAGGGGCACTGTACTTCACAAACCTGCAGAGTTATAAATGACAGCTATCCTCCAAAAATATATTGAAGTAAGACTGCGAAGGGGACTTGAAAGCGGGGCTGAATTTCAGGAAAACGATTGCAGGGGGTAGAATGGAATTGCCCTTAAAGCATAGGAAAAGAGGCACAACGTCGACAATGATGCACTTTACCAAAAAGGGCGTATGCGTTTTTTCCTGAATATATTCAGGAAAAAACGCATACGCAATTTTTGGCCATCCAAGCAACCCTGTAAAGGAAATCTGCACTACAATGAAATCTCACTGCCCCCACGGGCAAAAGGGCCATCTGAAAAAAGTGTAAAATCCAGAAAGGTAGGACAGGATATGGAGAACAGGGAGTCTTGTTATGCTGACTGGCAGGATGTAAATTGCCAGCAGCCACCCTGGAGAAGTGTATGGTGTTTCCTGAAACACGTAAGAAACAAAGCAACACAGCCTATGGCACTTCCACTTATGGTCCTATAGCTTACGGAAATTAAAATCAAAAACAGACAGCCACCCCAATATTTGGGACGGCTGTGTTCACAAGAAGCTCGTCTACAGTATCAGGTAAATATCTCAGAAAGCAAAAAATGGATAAAGTAGTTGTGGCACGTACGTGCAATGCAATATCACTCAGCAATGAAATCTGTGTCATCAGGCCCGTAGCGGCATAGTAAGTGGATGCAGGTACGGTGATTCTACGTGAACTACGTCACACAGAAAAAGAAACATCATAAGATATCACTAATACACGGAATGTAAACTTGACTACACATGAACTGAATTACAAAAAAAACAGGGTCTCAAATTTAGAAAACCAACTAGTGCTTGCTTATGGGGAAAGGTGCGTTGGGGTGCTGCATAAAAATAGAGACTGAAATTAGCACAGATAACTTTCCATAAGCCAAATATGTAATAGACAAGACCTACTCCTTGCTCAACGAAATGGACCCAACACCACATATTCAACTCCTAGGAATATACCTGACTAAGAAGAATCTTAAAACCCATGGATATATATGTCTCCGTAAGAGAATCAAGCGTGTGTACAGCGGCCGAAACGCAGCAGTGAAAATCCGATAAATCCCATTATGAAAATAAATTTCGAAAACAAAACACAAAGACAGTGAAATAGAGAGCAATTAAATAATTCACTCAGGGCATGTGATGCAACCGGGATTGACCACATCTACACCCAGAGCTGGTTGAGACATAATGCTGGACACTTCAGGCTGATAGCATTGGTGAGTTTCGGTGAGCAAATGCAGACCCTTTGAAGTCATACTGCATGGTACCCATTCCATGGGTCCCAACTCTCCAGGTTCAAGGGATTTTTCCTCCAGCTAAAACATGCATGGGAAACCCAGAGTATCGTCCACCGTGTGATTGGGAAATGATTTAAAATGCATCTCAGTTTTCATATCCTGGTCCTCGGGTTCACCATTCCAGATTCTTTACTATCAGTCTCCCCGCTTGGAGAGTCAGTGCCTTTAACCTCCTGTTTCGCACAGCTTGCAATTTCTGTGCAAGATGAACAGGAATAGGGAGAACCAATGAGAGACTAGCTGTAGGTATCTGCACGGGCAAATGTAACGCTCATTGCCCACCAGGAAGAGGAATTAAACAAAGGCTCAGTGTGCCCTGCTGGAAACAGATTAGGGCCTGAAGCAATCCTGCGGTTTTGTGCCCAGCTCACAAGAAAGCGAGTTGAAGAAAGGAGTTCAGGGGCACTGTACTTCACAAACCTGCAGAGTTATAAATGACAGCTATACTCCAAAAATATATTGAAGTAAGCCTGCGAAGGGGACTTGAAAGCGGGGCTGAATTTCAGGAAAACGATTGCAGGGGGTAGACTGGAATTGCCCTGAAAGCATAGGAAAAGAGGCACAACGTCGACAATGATGCACTTGGCCAAAAAGGGCGTATGCGTTTTTTCCTGAATATATTCAGGAAAAAACGCATACGCCCTTTTTGGCCAACCAAGCAAGCCTGTAAAGGAAATCTGCACTACAATGATATCTCACTGCCCCCCCGGGCAAAAGGGCCATCTGAAAAAAGTGAAAAATCCAGAAAGGTAGGACAGGATATGGAGAACAGGGAGCCTTGTTATGCTGATTGGCAGGATGTAAATTGCCAGCAGCCACCCTGGAGAAGTGTATGGTGTTTCCTGAAACACGTAAGAAACAAAGCAACACAGCCTATGGCACTTCCACTTATGGTCCTATAGCTTACGGAAATTAAAATCAAAAACAGACAGCCACCCCAATATTTGGGACGGCTGTGTTCACAAGAAGCTCGTCTACAGTATCAGGTAAATATCCCAGAAAGCAAAAAATGGATAAAGAAGTTGTGGCACGTACGTGCAATGCAATATCACTCAGCAATGAAATCTGTGTCATCAGGCCCGTAGCGGCATAGTGAGTGGATGCAGGTACGGTGATTCTACGTGAACTACATCACACAGAAAAAGAAACATCATAAGATATCACTAATAAACGGAATGTAAACTTGACTACACATGAACTGAATTACAAAACAGAACAGGGTCTCAAATTTAGAAAACCAACTAGTGCTTGCTTATGGGGAAAGGTGCCTTGGGGTGCTGCATAAAACCAGAGACTGAAATTAGCACAGATAACTTTCCATAAGCCAAATATGTAATAGACAAGACCTACTACTTGCTCAACGAAATGGACCCAACACCACATATTAAACGCCTAGGAATATACCTGACTAGGAAGAATCTTAAAACCCATGGATATATATGTCTCCGTAAGAGAATCAAGCGTGTATACAGTGGGCGAAACGCAGCAGTGAAAATTCGATAAATCCCATTATCAAAATAAATTTCGAAAACAAAACACAAAGACAGTGAAATAGAGAGCAATTCTTAAATAATTCACTCAGGGCATGTGATGCAACCGGGATTTACCACATCTACACCCAGAGCTGGTTGAGACATAAGGCTGGACACTTCAGGCTGATAGCATTGGTGAGTTTCGGTGAGCCAATGCAGACCCTTTGAAGTCATACTGCATGGTACCCATTCCATGGGTCCCAACTCTCCAGGTTCAAGGGATTCTTCCTCCAGCTAAAACATGCATGGGAAACCCAGAGTATCATCCACCGTGTGATTGGGAAACGATTTAAAATGCATCTCAGTTTTCGTATCCTGGTTCTCGGGTTCACCATTCCAGATGCTTTACTAACACTCTCCCCGCTTGGAGAGTCAGTGCGTTTAACCTCCTGTTTGGAACAGCTTGCAATTTATGTGCAAGATGAACAGGAATAGGGAGAACCAATGAGAGACTAGCTGTAGGTGTCTGCACGGGCAAATGTAACGCTCATTGCCCACCAGGAAGAGGAATTAAACAAAGGCCCAGTGTGCCCTGCTGGAAACAGATTAGGGCCTGAAGCAATCCTTCGGTTTTGTGCCCAGCTCACAAGAAAGCGAGTTGAAGAAAGGAGCTCAGGGGCACTGTAATTCAGAAACCTGCAGAGTTATAAATGACAGCTATCTTCCAAAAGTATATTGAAGTAAGCCTGCGTAGGGGACTTGAAAGTGGGGTAGAATTTCAGGAAAACGATTGCAGGGGGTAGACTGGAATTGCCCTGAAAGCATAGGAAAAGAGGCACAACGTCGACAATGATGCACTTGGCCAAAAAGGGCGTATGCATTTTTTCCTGAATATATTCAGGAAAAAACGCATACGCCCTTTTTGGCCAACCAAGCAAGCCTGTAAAGGAAATCTGAACTACAATGAAGTCTCACTGCTCCCCGGGCAAGAGGGCCATCTGAAAAAAGTGTAAAATCCAGAAAGGTAGGACAGGATATGGAGAACAGGGAGCCTTGTTATGCTGATTGGCAGGATGTAAATTGCCAACAGCCACCCTGGAGAATTGTATGGTGTTTCCTGAAACACATAAGAAATAAAGCAACACAGCCTATGGCAATTGCACTTATGGTCCTATTCCTTAGGGAAATTAAAATCAAAAACAGAGAGTCACCCCAAAGTTTGGGACGGCTGTGTTCCCAAGAAGCTCGTCTACAGTACCAGGTAAATATCCCAGAAAGCAAAAAATGGATAAAGAAGTTGTGGCACGTACGTGCAATGCAATATCACTCAGCAATGAAATCTGTGTCATCAGGCCCGTAGCGGCATAGTGAGTGGATGCAGGTTCGGTGATTCTACGTGAACTACGTCACACAGAAAAAGAAACATCATAAGATATCACTAATACACGGAATGTAAACTTGACTACACATGAACTGAATTACAAAACAGAACAGGGTCTCAAATTTAGAAAACCAACTAGTGCTTGCTTATGGGGAAAGGTGCGTTGGGGTGCTGCATAAATCAAGAGACTGAAATTAGCACAGATAACATTCCATAAGCCAAATATGTAATAGACAAGACCTACTCCTTGCTCAACGAAATGGACTCAACACCACATATTCAACGCCTAGGAATATACCTGACTAGGAAGAATCTTAAAACCCATGGATATATATGTCTCCGTAAGAGAATCAAGCGTGTGTACAGCGGCCGAAACGCAGCAGTGAAAATCCGATAAATCCCATTATCAAAATAAATTTCGAAACAAAACACAAAGACAGTGAAATAGAGAGCAATACTTAAATAATTCACTCAGGGAATGTGATGCAACCGGGATTGACCACATCTACACCCGGAGCTGGTTGACACATAAGGCAGGACACTTCAGGCTGATAGCATTGGTGAGTTTCGGTGAGTAAATGCAGACCCTTTGAAGTCATACTGCATGGTACCTATTCCATGGGTCCCAACTCTTCAGGTTCAAGGGATTCTTCCTCCAGCTAAAACATGCATGGGAAACCCAGAGTATCGTCCACCGTGTGATTGGGAAACGATTTAAAATGCATCTCAGTTTTCGTATCCTGGTCCTCGGGTTCACCATTCCAGATGCTTTACTAACACTCTCCCTGCTCGGAGAGTCAGTGCCTTTAACCTCCTGTTTGGCACAGCTTGCAATTTCTGTGCAAGATGAACAGGAATAGGGAGAACCAATGAGAGACTAGCTGTAGGTGTCTGCACGGGCAAATGTAACGCTCATTTCCCACCAGGAAGAGGAATTAACCAAAGGCTCAGCATGCCCTGCCGGAAACAGATTAGGGCCTGAAGCAATCCTGCGGTTTTTTGCCCAGCTCACAAGAAAGCGAGTTGAATAAAGGAGCTCAGGGGCACTGTAATTCACAAACCTGCAGAGTTATAAATGACAGCTATCCTCCAAAAATATATTGAAGTAAGCCTGCGAAGGGGACTTGAAAGCGGGGCAGAATTTCAGGAAAACGATTGCAGGGGGTAGACTGGAATTGCCCTGAAAGCATAGGAAAAGAGGCAGAACGTCGACAATGATGCACTTGGCCAAAAAGGGCGTATGCGTTTTTTCCTGAATATATTCAGGAAAAAACGCATACGCCCTTTTTGGCCAACCAAGCAAGCCTGTAAAGGAAATCTGCACTACAATGAAGTCTCACTGCCCCCCGGGCAAAAGGGCCATCTGAAAAAAGTGAAAAATCCAGAAAGGTAGGACAGGATATGGAGAACAGGGAGCCTTGTTATGCTGATTGGCAGGATGTAAATTGCCAGCAGCCACCCTGGAGAAGTGTATGGTGTTTCCTGAAACACGTAAGAAACAAAGCAACACAGCCTATGGCACTTCCACTTATGGTCCTATAGCTTACGGAAATTAAAATCAAAAACAGACAGCCACCCCAATATTTGGGACGGCTGTGTTCACAAGAAGCTCGTCTACAGTATCAGGTAAATATCCCAGAAAGCAAAAAATGGATAAAGAAGTTGTGGCACGTACGTACAATGCAATATCACTCAGCAATGAAATCTGTGTCATCAGGCCCGTAGCGGCATAGTGAGTGGATGCAGGTACGGTGATTCTACGTGAACTACGTCACACAGAAAAAGAAACATCATAAGATATCACTAATACACGGAATGTAAAGTTGACTACACATGAACTGAATTACAAAACAGAACAGGGTCTCAAATTTAGAAAACCAACTAGTGCTTGCTTATGGGGAAAGGTGCCTTGGGGTGCTGCATAAAACCAGAGACTGAAATTAGCACAGATAACTTTCCATAAGCCAAATATGTAATAGACAAGACCTACTCCTTGCTCAACGAAATGGACCCAACACCACATATTCAACGCCTAGGAATATACCTGACTAGGAAAAATCTAAAAACCCATGGATATATATGTCTCCGTAAGAGAATCAAGCGTGTGTACAGAGGCCGAAACGCAGCAGTGAAAATCCGATAAATCCCATTATGAAAATAAATTTCGAAAACAAAACACAAAGACAGTGAAATAGAGAGCAATTCTTAAATAATTCACTCAGGGCATGTGATGCAACCGGGATTTACCACATCTACACCCAGAGCTGGTTGAGACATAAGGCTGGACATTTGGGGCTGATAGCATTGGTGAGTTTCGGTGAGCAAATGCAGACCCTTTGAAGTCATACTGCATGGTACCCATTCCATGGGTCCCAACTCTCCAGGTTCAAGGGATTCTTCCTCCAGCTAAAACATGCATGGGAAACCCAGAGTATCGTCCACCGTGTGATTGGGAAACGATTTAAAATGCATCTCAGTTTTCGTATCCTGGTTCTCGGGTTCACCATTCCAGATGCTTACTAACACTCTCCCCGCTTGGAGAGTCAGTGCCTTTAACCTCCTGTTTGGCACAGCTTGCAATTTCTGTGCAAGATGAACAGGAATAGGGAGAACAAATGAGAGACTAGATGTAGGTGTCTGCACGGGCAAATGTAACGCTCATTGCCGACCAGGAAGAGGAATTAAACTAAGGCTCAGCATGCCCTGCTGAAAACAGGTTAGGGCCTGAAGCAATCCTGCGGTTTTTTGCCCAGCTCACAAGAAAGCGAGTTGAAGAAAGGAGCTCAGGGGCACTGTAATTCACAAACCTGCAGAGTTATAAATGACAGCTATCCTCCTAAAATATATTGAAGTAAGCCTGCGAAGGGGACTTGAAAGCGGGGCAGAATTTCAGGAAAACGATTGCAGGGGGTAGACTGGAATTGCCCTGAAAGCATAGGAATAGAAGCAGAACGTCGACAATGATGCACTTGGCCTAAAAGGGCGTATGCGTTTTTTCCTGAATATATTCAGGAAAAAACGCATACGCCCTTTTTGGCCAACCAAGCAAGCCTGTAAAGGAAATCTACACTACAATGAAGTCTCACTGCCTCCCGGGCAAGAGGGCCATCTGAAAAAAGTATAAAATCCAGAAAGTTAGGACAGGATATGGAGAACAGGGAGCCTTGTTATGCTGATTGGCAGGATGTAAATTGCCAACAGCCACCCTGGAGAATTGTATGGTGTTTCCTGAAACACATAAGAAATAAAGCAACACAGCCTATGGCAATTGCACTTATGGTCCTATTCCTTAGGGAAATTAAAATCAAAAACAGAGAGCCACCCCAAAGTTTGGGACGGCTGTGTTCCCAAGAAGCTCGTCTACAGTACCAGGTAAATATCCCAGAAAGCAAAAAATGGATAAAGATGTTGTGGCACGTACGTGCAATGCAGTATCACTCAGCAATGAAATCTGTGTCATCAGGCCCGTAGCGGCATAGTGAGTGGATGCAGGTATGGTGAGTCTACGTGAACTACGTCACACAGAAAAAGAAACATCATAAGATATCACTAATACACGGAATGTAAACTTGACTACACATGAACTGAATTACAAAACAGAACAGGGTCTCAAATTTAGAAAACCAACTAGTGCTTGCTTATGGGGAAAGGTGCCATGGGGTGCTGCATAAAACCAGAGACTGAAATTAGCACAGATAACATTCCATAAGCCAAATATGTAATAGCCAAGACCTACTCCTTGCTCAACGAAATGGACTCAACACCACATATTCAACGCCTAGGAATATACCTGACTAGGAAGAATCTTAAAACTCATGGATATATATGTCTCCGTAAGAGAATCAAGCGTGTGTACAGCGGCCGAAACGCAGCAGTGAAAATCCGATAAATCCCATTATCAAAATAAATTTCGAAAACAAAACACAAAGACAGTGAAATAGAGAGCAATTCTTAAATAATTCACTCAGGGCATGTGATGCAACCGGGATGGACCACATCTACACCCAGAGCTGGTTGACACATAAGGCTGGACACTTCAGGCTGATAGCATTGGTGAGTTTCGGTGAGCAAATGCAGACCCTTTGAAGTCATACTGCATGGTACCTATTCCATGGGTCCCAACTCTTCAGGTTCAAGGGATTCTTCCTCCAGCTAAAATATGCATGGGAAACCCACAGTATGGTCCACCGTGTGATTGGGAAACGATTTAAAATGCATCTCAGTTTTCGTATCCTGGTCCTCGGGTTCACCATTCCAGATGCTTTACTAACACTCTCCCCGCTTGGAGAGTCAGTGCCTCTAAACTCCTGTTTGGCACAGCTTGCAATTTCTGTGCAAGATGAACAGGAATAGGGAGAACCAATGAGAGACTAGCTGTAGGTGTCGGCACGGGCAAATATAACGCTCATTTCCCACCAGGAAAAGGAATTAACCAAAGGCTCAGCATGCCCTGCCGGAAACAGATTAGGGCCTGAAGCAATCCTGCGGTTTTGTGCCCAGCTCACAAGAAAGCGAGTTGAAGAAAGGAGCTCAGGGGCACTGTAATTCACAAACCTGCAGAGTTATAAATGAGAGCTATCCTCCAAAAATATATTGAAGTAAGACTGCGAAGGGGACTTGAATGCGGGGCAGAATTTCTGGAAAACGATTGCAGTGGGTAGACTGGAATTGCCCTGAAAGCATAGGAAAAGAGGCAGAACGTCGACAATGATGCACTTGGCCAAAAAGGGCGTATGCGTTTTTTCCTGAATATATTCAGGAAAAAATGCATACGCCCTTTTTGCCCAACCAAGCAAGCCTGTAAAGGAAATCTGCACTACAATGAAGTCTCACTGCCCCCCGGGCAAAAGGGCCATCTGAAAAAAGTGTAAAATCCAGAAATGTAGGACAGGATATGGAGAACAGGGAGCCTTGTTATGCTGATTGGCAGGATGTAAATTGCCGGCAGCCACCCTGGAGAAGTGTATGGTGTTTCCTGAAACACGTAAGAAACAAAGCAACATAGCCTATGGCACTTCCACTTATGGTCCTATAACTTACGGAAATTAAAATCAAAAACAGACAGCCACCCCAAAGTTTGGGACGGCTGTGTTCACAAGAAGCTCGTCTACAGTATCAGGTAAATATCCCAGAAAGCAAAAAATGGATAAAGAAGTTGTGGCACGTACGTACAATGCAATATCACTCAGCAATGAAATTTGTGTCATCAGGCCCGTAGCGGCATAGTTAGTGGATGCAGGTACGGTGATTCTACGTGAACTACGTCACACAGAAAAAGAAACATCATAAGATATCACTAATACACGGAATGTAAACTTGACTACACATTAACTGAATTACAAAACAGAACAGGGTCTCAAATTTAGAAAACTAACTACTGCTTGCTTATGGGGAAAGGTGCGTTGGGGTGCTGCATAAAACCAGAGACTGAAATTAGCACAGATAACTTTCCATAAGCCAAATATGTAATAGACAAGACCTACTCCTTGCTCAACGAAATGGACCCAACACCACATATTCAACGCCTAGGAATATACCTGACTAGGAAGAATCTTAAAACCCATGGATATATATGTCTCCGTAAGAGAATCAAGCGTGTGTACAGCGGCCGAAACGCAACAGTGAAAATCTGATAAATCCCATTATCAAAATAAATTTCAAAAACAAAACACAAAGACAGTGAAATAGCAATTCTTAAATGATTCACTCAGGGCATGTGATGCAACCGGGATTGACCACATCTACACCCAGAGCTGGTTGAGACATAAGGCTGGACACTTCAGGCTGATAGCATTGGTGAGTTTCGGTGAGCAAATGCAGACCCTTTGAAGTCAAACTGCATGGTACCCATTCCATGGGTCCCAAATCTCCAGGTTCAAGGGATTCTTCCTTCAGCTAAAACATGCATGGGAAACACAGAGTATGGTACACCGTGAGATTGGGAAACGATTTAAAATGGATCTCAGTTTTCGTATCCTTGCCCTCGGGTTCACCATTCCAGATGCATTTCTAACACTCTCCCCGCTTGGAGAGTCAGTGCCTTTAACCTCCTGTTTGGCACAGCTTGCAATTTCTGTGCAAGATGAACAGGAATAGGGAGAACCAATGAGAGACTAGCTGTAGGTGTCTGCACGGGCAAATGTAACGCTCATTTCCCACCAGGAAGAGGAATTAACCAAAGGCTCAGCGTGCCCTGCTGGAAACAGATTAGTGCCGGAAGCAATCCTGTGGTTTTGTGCCCAGCTCACAAGAAAGCGAGTTGAAGAAAGGAGCTCAGGGGCACTGTAATTCACAAACCTGCAGAGTTATAAATGACAGCTATCTTCCAAAAGTATATTGAAGTAAGCCTGCGAAGGGTACTTGAAAGCGGGGCAGAATTTCAGGAAAACGATTGCAGGGGGTAGACTGGAATTGCCCTGAAAGCATAGGAAAAGAGGCACAACGTCGACAATGATGCACTTGGCCAAAAAGGGCGTATGCGTTTTTTCCTGAATATATTCAGGAAAAAACGCATATGCACTTTTTGGCCAACCAAGCAAGCCTGTAAAGGAAATCTGCACTACAATGAAGTCTCACTGCCCCACTGGCAAAAGGGCCATCTGAAAAAAGTGTAAAATCCAGAAAGGTAGCACAGGATATGGAGAACAGGGAGCCTTGTTATGCTGATTGGGAGGATGTAATTTGCCAACAGCCACCCTGGAGAAGTGTATGGTGTTTCCTGAAACACATAAGAAATAAAGGAACACAACCTATGGCAATTGCACTTATGGTCCTCTTGCTTAGGGAAATTAAAATCAAAAACAGAGATCCACCCTAAAGTTTGGGACGGCTGTGTTCCCAAGAAGCTCGTCTACAGTACCAGGTAAATATCCCAGAAACCAAAAAATGGATAAAGAATTTGTGGCACGTACGTGCAATGCAATATAACTCAGCAATGAAATCTGTGTCATCAGGCACGTAGCGGCATAGTGAGTGGATGCAGGTACGGTGATTCTACGTGAACTACGTCACACAGAAAAAGAAACATCATAAGATATCACTAATACACGGAATGTAAATTTAACTACACATGAACTGAATTACAAAACAGAACAGGGTCTCAAATTTTGAAAACCAACTAGTGCTTGCTTATGGGGAAAGGTGCGTTGGGATGCTGCATAAAAGCAGAGACTGAAATTAGCACAGATAACTTTCCATAAGCCAAATATGTAATAGACAAGACCTACTCCTTGCTCAACGAAATGGACTCAACACCACATATTCAACGCCTAGGAATATACCTGACTAGGAAGAGTCTAAAAACCCATGGATATATATGTCATCGTAAGAGAATCAAGCGTGTGTACAGCGGCATTAACGCAGCAGTGAAAATCCGATAATTCCCATTATCAAAATAAATTTCGAAAACAAAACACAAAGACAGTGAAATAGAGAGCAATTCTTAAATAATTCACTCAGGGCATGTGATGCAACCGGGATTGACCACATCTACACCCACAGCTGGTTGAGACATAAGGCTGGACACTTCAGGCTGATAGCATTGGTGAGTTTCGGTGAGCAAATGCAGACCCTTTGAAGTCATACTGCATGGTACCTATTCCATGGGTCCCAACTCTTCAGGTTCAACGGATTCTTCCTCCAGCTAAAACATGCATGGGAAACCCACAGTATGGTCCACCGTGTGATTGGGAAACGATTTAAAATGCATCTCAGTTTTTGTATCCTGGTCCTCGGGTTCACCATTCCAGATGCTTTACTAACACTCTCCCCGCTTGGAGAGTCAGTGCCTTTAACCTCCTCTTTGGCACAGCTTGCAATTTCTGTGCAAGATGAACAGGAATAGGGAGAACAAATGAGAGACTAGCTGTAGGTTTCTGCACGGGCAAATGCAACGCTCATTGCCCACCAGGAAGAGGAATTAAACAAAGGCTCAGTGAGCCCTGCTGGAAACAGATTAGGGCCTGAAGCAATCCTGCGGTTTTGTGCCCAGCTCACAAGAAAGCGAGTTGAAGAAAGGAGCTCAGGGGCACTGTACTTCACAAACCTGCAGAGTTATAAATGACAGCTATCCTCCAAAAATATATTGAAGTCAGCCTGCGAAGGGGACTTGAAAGCGGGGCAGAATTTCAGGAAAACGATTGCAGGGGGTAGACTGGAATTGCCCTGAAAGCATAGGAATAGAAGCAGAACGTCGACAATGATGCACTTGGCCAAAAAGGGCGTGTGCGTTTTTTCCTGAATATATTCAGGAAAAAACGCACACGCCCTTTTTGGCCAACCAAGCAAGCCTGTAAAGGAAATCTGCACTACAATGAAGTCTCACTGCCCCCCGGGCAAAAGGGACATCTGAAAAAAGTGTAAAATCCAGAAAGGTAGGACAGGATATGGAGAACAGGGAGCCTTGTTATGCTGATTGGCAGGATGTAAATTGCCAGCAGCCACCCTGGAGAAGTGTATGGTGTTTCCTGAAACACGTAAGAAACAAAGCAACACAGCCTATGGCACTTCCACTTATGGTCCTATAGCTTACGGAAATTAAAATCAAAAACAGACAGCCACCCCAATATTTGGGACGGCTGTGTTCACAAGAAGCTCGTCTACAGTATCAGGTAAATATCCCAGAAAGCAAAAAATGGATAAAGAAGTTGTGGCACGTACGTACAATGCAATATCACTCAGCAATGAAATCTGTGTCATCAGGCCCGTAGCGGCATAGTGAATGGATGCAGGTACGGTGATTCTACGTGAACTACGTCACACAGAAAAAGAAACATCATAAGATATCACTAATACACGGAATGTAAACTTGACTACACATGAAGTGAATTACAAAAAAGAACAGGGTCTCAAATTTAGAAAACCAACTAGTGCTTGCTTATGGGGAAAGGTGCCTTGGGGTGCTGCATAAAACCAGAGACTGAAATTAGCACAGATAACTTTCCATAAGCCAAATATGTAATAGACAAGACCTACTCCTTGCTCAACGAAATGGACCCAACACCACATATTCAACGCCTAGGAATATACCTGACTAGGAAGAATCTTAAAACCCATGGATATATATGTCTCCGTAAGAGAATCAATCGTGTGTACAGCGGCCGAAACGCAGCAGTGAGAATCCGATAAATCCCATTATCAAAATAAATTTCGAAAACAAAACACAAAGACAGTGAAATAGAGAGCAATTCTTAAATAATTCACTCAGGGCATGTGATGCAACCAGGATTGACCACATCTACACCCAGAGCTGGTTGAGACATAAGGCTGGACACTTCAGACTGATAGCATTGGTGAGTTTTGGTGAGCAAATGCAGACCCTTTGAAGTCATACTGCATGGTACCCATTCCATGGGTCCCAACTCTCCAGGTTCAAGGGATTCTTCCTCCAGCTAAAACATGCATGGGAAACCCAGAGTATCATCCACCGTGTGATTGGGAAACGATTTAAAATGCATCTCAGTTTTCGTATCCTGGTACTCGGGTTCACCATTCCAGATGCTTTACTAACACTCTCCCCGCTTGGAGAGTCAGTGCCTTTAACCTCCTGTTTGGCACAGCTTGCAATTTCTGTGCAAGATGAACAGGAATAGGGAGAACCAATGAGAGACTAGCTGTAGGTGTCTGTCCGGGAAATGTAACGCTCATTGCCCACCAGGAAGAGGAATTAAATAAAGGCTCAGTGTGCCCTGCTGGAAACAGATTAGGGCATGAAGCAATCCTGCGGTTTTTTGCCCAGCTCACAAGAAATCGAGTTGAAGAACGGAGCTCAGAGGCACTGTAATACACAAACCTGCAGAGTTATAAATGACAGCTATCCTCCAAAAGTATATTGAAGTAAGCCTGCGAAGGGGACTTGAAAGCGGGGCAGAATTTCAGGAAAAGGATTGCAGGGGGTAGACTGGAATTGCCCTGAAATCATAGGAAAAGAGGCAAAACGTCGACAATGATGCACTTGGCCAAAAAGGGCGTATGCGTTTTTTCCTGAATATATTCAGGAAAAAACGCATACGCCCTGTTTGGCCAAGCAAGCAAGCCTGTAAAGGAAATCTGCACTACAATGAAGTCTCACTGCCCCCCGGGCAAGAGGGCCATCTGAAAAAAGTGTAAAATCCAGAAAGGTAGGACAGGATATGGAGAACAGGGAGCCTTGTTATGCTGATTGGCAGGATGTAAATTGCCAACAACCACCCTGGAGAAGTGTATGGTGTTTCCTGAAACACGTAAGAAATAAAGCAACACAGCCTATGGCAATTGCACTTATGGTCCTATTCCTTAGGGAAATTAAAATCAAAAACAGAGAGCCACCCCAAAGTTTGGGACGGCTGTGTTCCCAAGAAGCTCGTCTACAGTATCAGGTAAATATCCCAGAAAGCAAAAAATGGATAAAGAAGTTGTGGCATGTACGTACAATGCAATATCACTCAGCAATGAAATCTGTGTCATCAGGCCCGTAGCGGCATAGTGAGTGCATGCAGGTACGGTGATTCCACGTGAACTACGTCACACAGAAAAAGAAACATCATAAGATATCACTAATACACGGAATGTAAACTTGACTACACATGAACTGAATTACAAAACAGAACAGGGACTCAAATTTAGAAAACCAACTAGTGCTTGCTTATGGGGAAAGGTGCCTTGGGGTGCTGCATAAAACCAGAGACTGAAATTAGCACAGATAACTTTCCATAGGCCAAATATGTAATAGACAAGACCTACTCCTTGCTCAACGAAATGGACCCAACACCACATATTCAACGCCTAGGAATATACCTGACTAGGAAGAATCTTAAAACCCATGGATATATATGTCTCCGTAAGAGAATCAAGCGTGTGTACAGCGGCCGAAACGCAGCAGTGAAAATCCGATAAATCCCATTATAAAAATAAATTTCGAAAACAAAACACAAAGACAGTGAAATCGAGAGCAATTCTTAACTAATTCACTCAGGGCATGTGATGCAACCGGGATTGACCACATCTACACCCAGAGCTGGTTGAGACATAAGGCTGGACACTTCAGGCTGATAGCATTGTTGAGTTTCGGTGAGCAAATGCAGACCCTTTGAAGTCAAACTGCATGGTACCCATTCCATGGGTCCCAAATCTCCAGGTTCAAGGGATTCTTCCTTCAGCTAAAACATGCATGGGAAACACAGAGTATGGTACACCGTGAGATTGGGAAACGATTTAAAATGGATCTCAGTTTTCGTATCCTTGCCCTCGGGTTCACCATTCCAGATGCATTACTAACACTCTCCCCGCTTGGAGAGTCAGTGCCTTTAACCTCCTGTTTGGCACAGCTTGCAATTTCTGTGCAAGATGAACAGCAATAGGGAGAACCAATGAGAGACTAGCTGTAGGTGTCTGCACGGGCAAATGTAACGCTCATTTCCCACCAGGAAGAGGAATTAACCAAAGGCTCAGCGTGCCCTGCTGGAAACAGATTAGTGCCGGAAGCAATCCTGCGGTTTTGTGCCCAGCTCACAAGAAAGCGAGTTGAAGAAAGGAGCTCAGGGGCAGTGTAATTCACAAACCTGCAGAGTTATAAATGACAGCTATCTTCCAAAAGTATATTGAAGTAAGCCTGCGAAGGGTACTTGAAAGCGGGGCAGAATTTCAGGAAAACGATTGCAGGGGGTAGACTGGAATTGCCCTGAAAGCATAGGAAAAGAGGCACAACGTCGACAATGATGCACTTGGCCAAAAAGGGCGTATGCGTTTTTTCCTGAATATATTCAGGAAAAAACGCATATGCACTTTTTGGCCAACCAAGCAAGCCTGTAAAGGAAATCTGCACTACAATGAAGTCTCACTGCCCCACTGGCAAAAGGGCCATCTGAAAAAAGTGTAAAATCCAGAAAGGTAGCACAGGATATGGAGAACAGGGAGCCTTGTTATGCTGATTGGGAGGATGTAAATTGCCAACAGCCACCGTGGAGAAGTGTATGGTGTTTCCTGAAACACATAAGAAATAAAGGAACACAACCTATGGCAATTGCACTTATGGTCCTCTTGCTTAGGGAAATTAAAATCAAAAACAGAGATCCACCCCAAAGTTTGGGACGGCTGTGTTCCCAAGAAGCTCGTCTACAGTACCAGGTAAATATCCCAGAAACCAAAAAATGGATAAAGAATTTGTGGCACGTACGTGCAATGCAATATCACTCAGCAATGAAATCTGTGTCATCAGGCACGTAGCGGCATAGTGAGTGGATGCAGGTACGGTGATTCTACGTGAACTACGTCACACAGAAAAAGAAACATCATAAGATATCACTAATACACGGAATGTAAATTTAACTACACATGAACTGAATTACAAAACAGAACAGGGTCTCAAATTTTGAAAACCAACTAGTGCTTGCTTATGGGGAAAGGTGCATTGGGATGCTGCATAAAAGCAGAGACTGAAATTAGCACAGATAACTTTCCGTAAGCCAAATATGTAATAGACAAGACCTACTCCTTGCTCAACGAAATGGACTCAACACCACATATTCAACGCCTAGGAATATACCTGACTAGGAAGAGTCTAAAAACCCATGGATATATATGTCATCGTAAGAGAATCAAGCGTGTGTACAGCGGCATAAACGCAGCAGTGAAAATCCGATAAATCCCATTATCAAAATAAATTTCGAAAACAAAACACAAAGACAGTGAAATAGAGAGCAATTCTTAAATAATTCACTCAGGGCATGTGATGCAACCGGGATTGACCACATCTACACCCACAGCTGGTTGAGACATAAGGCTGGACACTTCAGGCTGATAGCATTGGTGAGTTTCGGTGAGCAAATGCAGACCCTTTGAAGTCATACTGCATGGTACCTATTCCATGGGTCCCAACTCTTCAGGTTCAAGGGATTCTTCCTCCAGCTAAAACATGCATGGGAAACCCACAGTATGGTCCACCGTGTGATTGGGAAACGATTTAAAATGCATCTCAGTTTTTGTATCCTGGTCCTCGGGTTCACCATTCCAGATGCTTTACTAACACTCTCCCCGCTTGGAGAGTCAGTGCCTTTAACCTCCTCTTTGGCACAGCTTGCAATTTCTGTGCAAGATGAACAGGAATAGGGAGAACAAATGAGAGACTAGCTGTAGGTTTCTGCACGGGCAAATGCAACGCTCATTGCCCACCAGGAAGAGGAATTAAACAAAGGCTCAGTGAGCCCTGCTGGAAACAGATTAGGGCCTGAAGCAATCCTGCGGTTTTGTGCCCAGCTCACAAGAAAGCGAGTTGAAGAAAGGAGCTCAGGGGCACTGTACTTCACAAACCTGCAGAGTTATAAATGACAGCTATCCTCCAAAAATATATTGAAGTAAGCCTGCGAAGGGGACTTGAAAGCGGGGCAGAATTTCAGGAAAACGATTGCAGGGGGTAGACTGGAATTACCCTGAAAGCATAGGAATAGAAGCAGAACGTCGACAATGATGCACTTGGCCAAAAAGGGCGTGTGCGTTTTTTCCTGAATATATTCAGGAAAAAACGCACACGCCCTTTTTGGCCAACCAAGCAAGCCTGTAAAGGAAATCTGCACTACAATGAAGTCTCACTGCCCCCCGGGCAAAAGGGACATCTGAAAAAAGTGTAAAATCCAGAAAGGTAGGACAGGATATGGAGAACAGGGAGCCTTGTTATGCTGATTGGCAGGATGTAAATTGCCAGCAGCCACCCTGGAGAAGTGTATGGTGTTTCCTGAAACACGTAAGAAACAAAGCAACACAGCCTATGGCACTTCCACTTATGGTCCTATAGCTTACGGAAATTAAAATCAAAAACAGACAGCCACCCCAATATTTGGGACGGCTGTGTTCACAAGAACCTCGTCTACAGTATCAGGTAAATATCCCAGAAAGCAAAAAATGGATAAAGAAGTTGTGGCACGTACGTACAATGCAATATCACTCAGCAATGAAATCTGTGTCATCAGGCCCGTAGCGGCATAGTGAGTGGATGCAGGTACGGTGATTCTACGTGAACTACGTCACACAGAAAAAGAAACATCATAAGATATCACTAATACACGGAATGTAAACTTGACTACACATGAACTGAATTACAAAACAGAACAGGGTGTCAAATTTAGAAAACCAACTAGTGCTTGCTTATGGGGAAAGGTGCCTTGGGGTGCTGCATAAAACCAGAGACTGAAATTAGCACAGATAAATTTCCATAAGCCAAATATATAATAGACAAGTCCTACTCCTTGCTCAACGAAATGGACCCAACACCACATATTCAACGCCTATGAATATACCTGACTAGGAAGAATCTTAAAACCCATGGATATATATGTCTCCGTAAGAGTATCAAGCGTGTGTACAGCGGCCGAAACGCAGCAGTGAAAATCCGATAAATCCCATTATCAAAATAAATTTCGAAAACAAAACACAAAGACAGTGAAATAGAGAGCAATTCTTAAATAATTCACTCAGGGCATGTGATGCAACCAGGATTGACCACATCTACACCCAGAGCTGGTTGAGACATAAGGCTGGACACTTCAGACTGATAGCATTGGTGAGTTTCGGTGAGCAAATGCAGACCCTTTGAAGTCATACTGCATGGTACCCATTCCATGGGTCCCAACTCTCCAGGTTCAAGGGATTCTTCCTCCAGCTAAAACATGCATGGGAAACCCAGAGTATCATCCACCGTGTGATTGGGAAACGATTTAAAATGCATCTCAGTTTTCGTATCCTGGTACTCGGGTTCACCATTCCAGATGCTTTACTAACACTCTCCCCGCTTGGAGAGTCAGTGCCTTTAACCTCCTGTTTGGCACAGCTTGCAATTTCTGTGCAAGATGAACAGGAATAGGGAGAACCAATGAGAGACTAGCTGTAGGTGTCTGCCCGGGAAATGTAACGCTCATTGCCCACCAGGAAGAGGAATTAAATAAAGGCTCAGTGTGCCCTGCTGGAAACAGATTAGGGCATGAAGCAATCCTGCGGTTTTTTGCCCAGCTCACAAGAAATCGAGTTGAAGAACGGAGCTCAGAGGCACTGTAATACACAAACCTGCAGAGTTATAAATGACAGCTATCCTCCAAAAGTATATTGAAGTAAGCCTGCGAAGGGGACTTGAAAGCGGGGCAGAATTTCAGGAAAAGGATTGCAGGGGGTAGACTGGAATTGCCCTGAAAGCATAGGAAAAGAGGCAAAACGTCGACAATGATGCACTTGGCCAAAAAGGGCGTATGCGTTTTTTCCTGAATATATTCAGGAAAAAACGCATACGCCCTGTTTGGCCAAGAAAGCAAGCCTGTAAAGGAAATCTGCACTACAATGAAGTCTCACTGCCCCCCGGGCAAGAGGGCCATCTGAAAAAAGTGTAAAATCCAGAAAGGTAGGACAGGATATGGAGAACAGGGAGCCTTGTTATGCTGATTGGCAGGATGTAAATTGCCAACAACCACCCTGGAGAAGTGTATGGTGTTTCCTGAAACACGTAAGAAATAAAGCAACACAGCCTATGGCAATTGCACTTATGGTCCTATTCCTTAGGGAAATTAAAATCAAAAACAGAGAGCCACCCCAAAGTTTGGGACGGCTGTGTTCCCAAGAAGCTCGTCTACAGTATCAGGTAAATATCCCAGAAAGCAAAAAATGGATAAAGAAGTTGTGGCACGTACGTACAATGCAATATCACTCAGCAATGAAATCTGTGTCATCAGGCCCGTAGCGGCATAGTGAGTGGATGCAGGTACGGTGATTCTACGTGAACTACGATACACAGAAAAAGAAACATCATAAGATATCACTAATACACGGAATGTAAACTTGACTACACATGAACTGAATTACAAAACAGAACAGGGTCTCAAATTTAGAAAACCAACTAGTGCTTGCTTATGGGAATAGTTGCCTTGGGGTGCTGCATAAAACCAGAGACTGAAATTAGCACAGATAACTTTCCATAAGCCAAATATGTAATAGACAAGACCTACTCCTTGCTCAACGAAATGGACCCAACACCACATATTCAATGCCTAGGAATATACCTCACTAGGAAGAATCTTAAAACCCATGGATATATATGTCTCCGTAAGAGAATCAAGCGTGTGTACAGCGGCCGAAACGCAGCAGTGAAAATCCGATAAATCCCATTATCAAAATAAATTTTGAAAACAAAACACAAAGACAGTGAAATAGAGAGCAATTCTTAAATAATTCACTCAGGGCATGTGATGCAACCGGGATTGACCACATCTACACCCAGAGCTGGTTGAGACATAAGGCTGGACACTTCAGGCTGATAGCATTGGTGAGTTTCGGTGAGCAAATGCAGACCCTTTGAAGTCATACTGCATGGTACCCATTCCATGGGTCCCAAATCTCCAGGTTCAAGGGATTCTTCCTGCAGCTAAAACATGCATGGGAAACCCAGAGTATCGTCCACCGTGTGATTGGGAAACGATTTAAAATGCATCTCAGTTTTCGTATCCTGGTCCTCGGGTTCAACATTCCAGATGCTTTACTAACACTCTCCCCGCTTGGAGTGTCAGTGCCTTTAACCTCCTCTTTGGCACAACTTGCAATTTCTGTGCAAGATGAACAGGAATAGGGAGAACCAATGAGAGACTAGCTGTAGGTGTCTGCACGGGCAAATGTAATGCTCATTGCCCACCAGGAAGAGGAATTAAACAAAGGCTCAGCGTGCCCTGCTGAAAACAGATTAGGGCCTGAAGCAATCCTGCGGTTTTGTGCCCAGCTCACAAGAAAGCGAGTTGAAGAAAGGAGCTCAGGGGCACTGTACTTCACAAACCTGCAGAGTTATAAATGACAGCTATCCTCCAAAAATATATTGAAGTAAGCCTGCGAAGGGGACTTGAAAGCGGGGCAGAATTTCAGGAAAACGATTGCAGGGGGTAGACAGGAATTGCCCTGAAAGCATAGGAAAAGAGGCATAACGTCGACAATGATGCACTTGGCCAAAAAGGGCGTATGCGTTTTTTCCTGAATATATTCAGGAAAAAACGCATACGCCCTTTTTGGCCAACCAAGCAAGCCTGTAAAGGAAATCTGCACTACAATGAAGTCTCACTGCCCCCCGGGCAAAAGGGACATCTGAAAAAAGTGTAAAATCCAGAAAGGTAGGACAGGATATGGAGAACAGGGAGCCTTGTTATGCTGATTGGCAGGATGTAAATTGCCAGCAGCCACACTGGAGAAGTGTATGGTGTTTCCTGAAACACGTAAGAAACAAAGCAACACAGCCTATGGCACTTCCACTTATGGTCCTATAGCTTACAGAAATTAAAATCAAAAACAGACAGCCACCCCAATATTTGGGACGGCTGTGTTCACAAGAAGCTCGTCTACAGTATCAGGTAAATATCCCAGAAGGCAAAAAATGGATAAAGAAGTTGTGGCACGTACGTGCAATGCAGTATCACTCAGCAATGAAATCTGTGTCATCAGGCCCGTAGCGGCATAGTGATAGGATGCAGATACGGTGATTCTACGTGAACTACGTCACACAGAAAAAGAAACATCATAAGATATCACTAATACACGGAATGTAAACTTGACTACACATGAACTGAATTACAAAACAGAACAGGGTCTCAAATTTAGAAAACCAACTAGTGCTTGCTTATGGGGAAAGGTGCCTTGGGGTGCTGCATAAAACCAGAGACTGAAATTAGCACAGATAACATTCCATAAGCCAAATATGTAATAGACAAGACCTACTCCTTGCTCAACGAAATGGACTCAACACCACATATTCAACGCCTAGGAATATACCTGACTAGGAAGAATCTTAAAACCCATGGATATATATGTCTCCGTAAGAGAATCAAGCGTGTGTACAGCGGCCGAAACGCAGCAGTGAAAATCCGATAAATCCCATTATCAAAATAAATTTCGAAACAAAACACAAAGACAGTGAAATAGAGAGCAATTCTTAAATAATTCACTCAGGGAATGTGATGCAACCGGGATTGACCACATCTACACCCAGAGCTGGTGGACACATAAGGCTGGACACTTCAGGCTGATAGCATTGGTGAGTTTCGGTGAGCAAATGCAGACCCTTTGAAGTCATACTGCATGGTACCTATTCCATGGGTCCCAACTCTTCAGGTTCAAGGGATTCTTCCTCCAGCTAAAACATGCATGGGAAACCCACAGTATGGTCCACCGTGTGATTGGGAAACGATTTACAATGCATCTCAGTTTTCGTATCCTGGTCCTCGGGTTCACCATTCCAGATGCTTTACTAACACTCTCCCTGCTTGGAGAGTCAGTGCCTTTAAACTCCTGTTTGGCACAGCTTGCAATTTCTGTGCAAGATGAACATGAATAGGGAGAACCAATGAGAGACTAGCTGTAGGTGTCTGAACGGGCAAATGTAACGCTCATTTCC
Source organism: Phocoena phocoena (assembly GCF_963924675.1). Taxonomy (NCBI): domain Eukaryota; kingdom Metazoa; phylum Chordata; class Mammalia; order Artiodactyla; family Phocoenidae; genus Phocoena; species Phocoena phocoena. Next base: position 233,076 of record NW_027077584.1, on the reverse strand, counting down.
CACCAGGAAGAGGAATTAACCAAAGGCTCAGCATGCCCTGCCTGAAGCAGATTAGGGCCTGAAGCAATCCTGCGGTTTTGTGCCCAGCTCACAAAAAAGCGAGTTGAAGAAAGGACCTCAGGGGCACAGTAATTCACAAACCTGCAGAGTTATAAATGACAGCTATCCTCCAAAAATATATTGAACTAAGCCTGCGAAGGGGACTTGAAAGCGGGGCAGAATTTCAGGAAAACGATTGCAGGGGGTAGACTGGAATTGCCCTGAAAGCATAGGAAAAGAGGCAGAACGTCGACAATGATGCACTTGGCCAAAAAGTGCGTATACGTTTTTTCCTGAATGTATTCAGGAAAAAACGCATACGCCCTTTTTGGCCAACCAAGCAAGCCTGTATAGGAAATCTGCACTACAATGAAGTCTCACAGCCCCCCGGGCAAAATGGCCATCTGAAAAAAGTGTAAAATCCAGAAAGGTAGGACAGGATATGGAGAACAGGGAGCCTTGTTATGCTGATTGGCAGGATGTAAATTGCCAACAGCCACCCTGGAGAAGTGTATGGTGTTTCCTGAAACACGTAAGAAATAAAGCAACACAGCCTATGGCAATTGCACTTATGGTCCTATTCCTTAGGGAAATTAAAATCAAAAACAGAGAGCCACCCCAAAGTTTGGGACGGCTGTGTTCCCAAGAAGCTCGTCTACAGTACCAGGTAAATATCCCAGAAAGCAAAAAATGGATAAAGAAGTTGTGGCACGTACGTGCAATGCAGTATCACTCAGCAATGAAATCTGTGTCATCAGGCCCGTAGCAGCATAGTGAGTGGATGCAGGTACGGTGATTCTACGTGAACTACGTCACACAGAAAAAGAAACATCATAAGATATCACTAATGCACGGAATGTAAACTTGACTACACATGAACTGAATTACAAAACAGAACAGGGTCTCAAATTTAGAAAACCAACTAGTGCTTGCTTATGGGGAAAGGTGCGTTGGGGTGCTGCATAAAACCAGAGACTGAAATTAGCACAGATAACATTCCATAAGCCAAATATGTAATAGACAAGGCCTACTCCTTGCTCAACGAAATGGACTCAACACCACATATTCAACGCCTAGGAATATACCTGACTAGGAAGAATCTTAAAACCCATGGATATATATGTCTCCGTAAGAGAATCAAGCGTGTGTACAGCGGCCGAAACGCAGCAGTGAAAATCCGGTAAATCCCATTATCAAAATAAATTTCGAAACAAAACACAAAGACAGTGAAATAGAGAGCAATTCTTAAATAATTCACTCAGGGAATGTGATGCAACCGGGATTGACCACATCTACACCCAGAGCTGGTTGACACATAAGGCTGGACACTTCAGGCTGATAGCATTGGTGAGTTTCGGTGAGCAAATGCAGACCCTTTGAAGTCATACTGCATGGTACCTATTCCATGGGTCCCAACTCTTCAGGTTCAAGGGATTCTTCCTCCAGCTAAAACATGCATGGGAAACTCAGAGTATCGTCCACCGTGTGATTGGGAAACGATTTAAAATGCATCTCAGTTTTCATATCCTGGTCCTCGGGTTCACCATTCCAGATGCTTTACTAACACTCTCCCTGCTCGGAGAGTCAGTGCCTTTAACCTCCTGTTTGGCACAGCTTGCAATTTCTGTGCAAGATGAACAGGAATAGGGAGAACCAATGAGAGACTAGCTGTAGGTGTCGGCACGGGCAAATATAACGCTCATTTCCCACCAGGAAAAGGAATTAACCAAAGGCTCAGCATGCCCTGCCGGAAACAGATTAGGGCCTGAAGCAATCCTGCGGTTTTGTGCCCAGCTCACAAGAAAGCGAGTTGAAGAAAGGAGCTCAGGGGCACTGTAATTCACAAACCTGCAGAGTTATAAATGACAGCTATCCTCCAAAAATATATTGAAGTAAGCCTGCGAAGGGGACTTGAAAGCAGGGCAGAATTTCAGGAAAACGATTGCAGGGGGTAGACTGGAATTGCCCTGAAAGCATAGGAAAAGAGGCACAACGTCGACAATGATGCACTTGGCCAAAAAGGGCGTATGCGTTTTTTCCTGAATATATTCAGGAAAAAACGCATACGCCCTTTTTGGCCAACCAAGCAAGCCTGTAAAGGAAATCTGCACTACAATGAAGTCTCACTGCCCCCGGGGCAAAAGGGCCATCTGAAAAAATGTGTAAAATCCAGAAATGTAGGACAGGATATGGAGAACAGGGAGCCTTGTTATGCTGATTGGCAGGATGTAAATTGCCAGCAGCCACCCTGGAGAATTGTATGGTGTTTCCTGAAACACGTAAGTAACAAAGCAACACAGCCTATGGCACTTCCACTTATGGTCCTATTACTTAGGGAAATTAAAATCAAAAACAGAGAGCCACCCCAAAGTTTGGGACGGCTGTGTTCCCAAGAAGCTCGTCTACAGTACCAGGTAAATATTCCAGAAAGCAAAAAATGGATAAAGAAGTTGTGGCACGTACGTGCAATGCAGTATCACTCAGCAATGAAATCTGTGTCATCAGGCCCGTAGCGGCATAGTGAATGGATGCATGTACGGTGATTCTACGTGAACTACGTCACACAGAAAAAGAAACATCCTAAGATATCACTAATACACGGAATGTAAACTTGACTACACATGAACTGAATTACAAAACAGAACAGGGTCTCAAATTTAGAAAACCAACTAGTGCTTGCTTATGGGGAAAGGTGCCATGGGGTGCTGCATAAAACCAGAGACTGAAATTAGCACAGATAACATTCCATAAGCCAAATATGTAATAGACAAGACCTACTCCTAGCTCAACGAAATGGACTCAACACCACATATTCAACGCCTAGGAATATACCTGACTAGGAAGAATATTAAAACCCATGGATATATATGTCTCCGTAAGAGAATCAAGCGTGTGTACAGCGGCCGAAACGCAGCAGTGAAAATCCGATAAATCCCATTATCAAAATAAATTTCGAAAACAAAACACAAAGACAGTGAAATAGAGAGCAATTCTTAAATAATTCACTCAGCGCATGTGATGCAACCGGGATGGACCACATCTACACCCAGAGCTGGTTGACACATAAGGCTGGACACTTCAGGCTGATAGCATTGGTGAGTTTCGGTGAGCAAATGCAGACCCTTTGAAGTCATACTGCATGGTACCTATTCCATGGGTCCCAACTCTTCAGGATCAAGGGATTCTTCCTCCAGCTAAAACATGCATGGGAAACCCACAGTATGGTCCACCGTGTGATTGGGAAACGATTTAAAATGCATCTCAGTTTTCGTAACCTGGTCCTCGGGTTCACCATTCCAGATGCTTTACTAACACTCTCCCTGCTTGGAGAGTCAGGGCCTTTAACCTCCTGTTTGGCACAGCTTGCAATTTCTGTGCAAGATGAACAGGAATAGGGAGAACCAATGAGAGACTAGCTGTAGGTGTCTGCACGGTCAAACGTAACGCTCATTTCCCACCAAGAAGAGGAATTAACCAAAGGCTCAGCATGCCCTGCCGGAAACAGATTAGGGCCTGAAGCAATCCTGCGGTTTTGTGCCCAGCTCACAAGAAAGCGAGTTGAAGAAAGGAGCTCAGGGGCACTGTAATTCACAAACCTGCAGAGTTATAAATGACAGCTATCCTCCAAAAATATATTGAAGTAAGCCTGCAAAGGGGACTTGAAAGCGGGGCATAATTTCAGGAAAACGATTGCAGGGGGTAGACTGGAATTGCCCTGAAAGCATAGGAAAAGAGGCAGAACGTCGACAATGATGCACTTGGCCAAAAAGGGCGTATGCGTTTTTTCCTGAATATATTCAGGAAAAAACGCATACGCACTTTTTGGCCAACCAAGCAAGCCTGTAAAGGAAATCTGCACCAAAATGAAGTCTCACTGCCCCCCGGGCAAAAGGGCCATCTGAAAAAAGTGTAAAATCCAGAAATGTAGGACAGGATATGGAGAACAGGGAGCCTTGTTATGCTGATTGGCAGGATGTAAATTGCCAGCAGCCACCCTGGAGAATTGTATGGTGTTTCCTGAAACACATATGAAATAAAGCAACACAGCCTATGGCAATTGCACTTATGGTCCTATTCCTTAGGGAAATTAAAATCAAAAACAGAGAGTCACCCCAAAGTTTGGGACGGCTGTGTTCCCAAGAAGCTCGTCTACAGTACCAGGTAAATATCCCAGAAAGCAAAAAATGGATAAAGAAGTTGTGGCACGTACGTGCAATGCAGTATCACTCAGCAATGAAATCTGTGTCATCAGGCCCGTAGCGGCATAGTGAGTGGATGCAGGTACGGTGATTCTACGTGAACTACGTCACACAGAAAAAGAAACATCATAAGATATCACTAATACACGGAATGTAAACTTGACTACACATGAACTGAATTACAAAACAGAACAGGGTCTCAAATTTAGAAAACCAACTAGTGCTTGCTTATGGGGAAAGGTGCGTTGGGGTGCTGCATAAAACCAGAGACTGAAATTAGCACAGATAACATTCCATAAGCCAAATATGTAATAGACAAGACCTACTCCTTGCTCAACGAAATGGACTCAACACCACATATTCAACGCCTAGGAATATACCTGACTAGGAAGAATCTTAAAACCCATGGATATATATGTCTCCGTAAGAGAATCAAGCGTGTGTACAGCGGCCGAAACGCAGCAGTGAAAATCCGATAAATCCCATTATCAAAATAAATTTCGAAACAAAACACAAAGACAGTGAAATAGAGAGCAATTCTTAAATAATTCACTCAGGGAATGTGATGCAACCGGGATTGACCACATCTACACCCAGAGCTGGTTGACACATAAGGCAGGACACTTCAGGCTGATAGCATTGGTGAGTTTCGGTGAGCAAATGCAGACCCTTTGAAGTCATACTGCATGGTACCCATTCCATGGGTCCCAACTCTCCAGGTTCAAGGGATTCTTCCTCCAGCTAAAACATGCATGGGAAACCCAGAGTATCGTCCACCGTGTGATTGGGAAACGATTTAAAATGCATCTCAGTTTTCGTATCCTGGTTCTCGGGTTCACCATTCCAGATGCTTACTAACACTCTCCCCGCTTGGAGAGTCAGTGCCTTTAACCTCCTGTTTGGCACAGCTTGCAATTTCTGTGCAAGATGAACAGGAATAGGGAGAACCAATGAGAGACTAGATGTAGGTGTCTGCACGGGCAAATGTAACGCTCATTGCCGACCAGGAAGAGGAATTAAACTAAGGCTCAGCATGCCCTGCTGAAAACAGGTTAGGGCCTGAAGCAATCCTGCGGTTTTTTGCCCAGCTCACAAGAAAGCGAGTTGAAGAAAGGAGCTCAGGGGCACTCTAATTCACAAACCTGCAGAGTTATAAATGACAGCTATCCTCCTAAAATATATTGAAGTAAGCCTGCGAAGGGGACTTGAAAGCGGGGCAGAATTTCAGGAAAACGATTGCAGGGGGTAGACTGGAATTGCCCTGAAAGCATAGGAATAGAAGCAGAACGTCGACAATGATGCACTTGGCCTAAAAGGGCGTATGCGTTTTTTCCTGAATATATTCAGGAAAAAACGCATACGCCCTTTTTGGCCAACCAAGCAAGCCTGTAAAGGAAATCTGCACTACAATGAAGTCTCACTGCCTCCCGGGCAAGAGGGCCATCTGAAAAAAGTATAAAATCCAGAAAGGTAGGACAGGATATGGAGAACAGGGAGTCTTGTTATGCTGATTGGCAGGATGTAAATTGCCGGCAACCACCCTGGAGAAGTGTATGGTGTTTCCTGAAACACGTAAGAAACAAAGCAACATAGCCTATGGCACTTTCACTTATGGTCCTATAACTTACGGAAATTAAAATCAAAAACAGACAGCCACCCCAAAGTTTGGGACGGCTGTGTTCACAAGAAGCTCGTCTACAGTATCAGGTAAATATCCCAGAAAGCAAAAAATGGATAAAGAAGTTGTGGCACGTACGTACAATGCAATATCACTCAGCAATGAAATCTGTGTCATCAGGCCCGTAGCGGCATAGTTAGTGGATGCAGGTACGGTGATTCTACGTGAACTACGTCACACAGAAAAAGAAACATCATAAGATATCACTAATACACGGAATGTAAACTTGACTACACATTAACTGAATTACAAAACAGAACAGGGTCTCAAATTTAGAAAACTAACTAGTGCTTGCTTATGGGGAAAGGTGCGTTGGGGTGCTGCATAAAACCAGAGACTGAAATTAGCACAGATAACTTTCCATAAGCCAAATATGTAATAGACAAGACCTACTCCTTGCTCAACGAAATGGACCCAACACCACATATTCAACGCCTAGGAATATACCTGACTAGGAAGAATCTTAAAACCCATGGATATATATGTCTCCGTAAGAGAATCAAGCGTGTGTACAGCGGCCGAAACGCAACAGTGAAAATCTGATAAATCCCATTATCAAAATAAATTTCAAAAACAAAACACAAAGACAGTGAAATAGCAATTCTTAAATGATTCACTCAGGGCATGTGATGCAACCGGGATTGACCACATCTACACCCAGAGCTGGTTGAGACATAAGGCTGGACACTTCAGGCTGATAGCATTGGTGAGTTTCGGTGAGCAAATGCAGACCCTTTGAAGTCAAACTGCATGGTACCCATTCCATGGGTCCCAAATCTCCAGGTTCAAGGGATTCTTCCTTCAGCTAAAACATGCATGGGAAACACAGAGTATGGTACACCGTGAGATTGGGAAACGATTTAAAATGGATCTCAGTTTTCGTATCCTTGCCCTCGGGTTCACCATTCCAGATGCATTACTAACACTCTCCCCGCTTGGAGAGTCAGTGCCTTTAACCTCCTGTTTGGCACAGCTTGCAATTTCTGTGCAAGATGAACAGCAATAGGGAGAACCAATGAGAGACTAGCTGTAGGTGTCTGCACGGGCAAATGTAACGCTCATTTCCCACCAGGAAGAGGAATTAACCAAAGGCTCAGCGTGCCCTGCTGGAAACAGATTAGTGCCGGAAGCAATCCTGCGGTTTTGTGCCCAGCTCACAAGAAAGCGAGTCGAAGAAAGGAGCTCAGGGGCACTGTAATTCACAAACCTGCAGAGTTATAAATGACAGCTATCTTCCAAAAGTATATTGAAGTAAGCCTGCGAAGGGTACTTGAAAGCGGGGCAGAATTTCAGGAAAACGATTGCAGGGGGTAGACTGGAATTGCCCTGAAAGCATAGGAAAAGAGGCACAACGTCGACAATGATGCACTTGGCCAAAAAGGGCGTATGCGTTTTTCCCTGAATATATTCAGGAAAAAACGCATATGCACTTTTTGGCCAACCAAGCAAGCCTGTAAAGGAAATCTGCACTACAATGAAGTCTCACTGCCCCACTGGCAAAAGGGCCATCTGAAAAAAGTGTAAAATCCAGAAAGGTAGCACAGGATATGGAGAACAGGGAGCCTTGTTATGCTGATTGGGAGGATGTAAATTGCCAACAGCCACCCTGGAGAAGTGTATGGTGTTTCCTGAAACACATAAGAAATAAAGGAACACAACCTATGGCAATTGCACTTATGGTCCTCTTGCTTAGGGAAATTAAAATCAAAAACAGAGATCCACCCCAAAGTTTGGGACGGCTGTGTTCCCAAGAAGCTCGTCTACAGTACCAGGTAAATATCCCAGAAACCAAAAAATGGATAAAGAATTTGTGGCACGTACGTGCAATGCAATATCACTCAGCAATGAAATCTGTGTCATCAGGCACGTAGCGGCATAGTGAGTGGATGCAGGTACGGTGATTCTACGTGAACTACGTCACACAGAAAAAGAAACATCATAAGATATCACTAATACACGGAATGTAAATTTAACTACACATGAACTGAATTACAAAACAGAACAGGGTCTCAAATTTTGAAAACCAACTAGTGCTTGCTTATGGGGAAAGGTGCGTTGGGATGCTGCATAAAAGCAGAGACTGAAATTAGCACAGATAACTTTCCATAAGCCAAATATGTAATAGACAAGACCTACTCCTTGCTCAACGAAATGGACTCAACACCACATATTCAACGCCTAGGAATATACCTGACTAGGAAGAGTCTAAAAACCCATGGATATATATGTCATCGTAAGAGAATCAAGCGTGTGTACAGCGGCATAAACGCAGCAGTGAAAATCCGATAAATCCCATTATCAAAATAAATTTCGAAAACAAAACACAAAGACAGTGAAATAGAGAGCAATTCTTAAATAATTCACTCAGGGCATGTGATGCAACCGGGATTGACCACATCTACACCCACAGCTGTTTGAGACATAAGGCTGGACACTTCAGGTTGATAGCATTGGTGAGTTTCGGTGAGCAAATGCAGACCCTTTGAAGTCATACTGCATGGTACCTATTCCATGGGTCCCAACTCTTCAGGTTCAACGGATTCTTCCTCCAGCTAAAACATGCATGGGAACCCCACAGTATGGTCCACCGTGTGATTGGGAAACGATTTAAAATGCATCTCAGTTTTTGTATCCTGGTCCTCGGGTTCACCATTCCAGATGCTTTACTAACACTCTCCCCGCTTGGAGAGTCAGTGCCTTTAACCTCCTCTTTGGCACAGCTTGCAATTTCTGTGCAAGATGAACAGGAATAGGGAGAACAAATGAGAGACTAGCTGTAGGTTTCTGCACGGGCAAATGCAACGCTCATTGCCCACCAGGAAGAGGAATTAAACAAAGGCTCAGTGAGCCCTGCTGGAAACAGATTACGGCCTGAAGCAATCCTGCGGTTTTGTGCCCAGCTCACAAGAAAGCGAGTTGAAGAAAGGAGCTCAGGGGCACTGTACTTCACAAACCTGCAGAGTTATAAATGACAGCTATCCTCCAAAAATATATTGAAGTAAGCCTGCGAAGGGGACTTGAAAGCGGGGCAGAATTTCAGGAAAACGATTGCAGGGGGTAGACTGGAATTGCCCTGAAAGCATAGGAATAGAAGCAGAACGTCGACAATGATGCACTTGGCCAAAAAGCGCGTATGCGTTTTTTCCTGAATATATTCAGGAAAAAACGCACACGCCCTTTTTGGCCAACCAAGCAAGCCTGTAAAGGAAATCTGCACTACAATGAAGTCTCACTGCCCCCCGGGCAAAAGGGACATCTGAAAAAAGTGTAAAATCCAGAAAGGTAGGACAGGATATGGAGAACAGGGAGCCTTGTTATGCTGATTGGCAGGATGTAAATTGCCAGCAGCCACCCTGGAGAAGTGTATGGTGTTTCCTGAAACACGTAAGAAACAAAGCAAAACAGCCTATGGCACTTCCACTTATGGTCCTATAGCTTACGGAAATTAAAATCAAAAACAGACAGCCACCCCAATATTTGGGATGGCTGTGTTCACAAGAAGCTCGTCTACAGTATCAGGTAAATATCCCAGAAAGCAAAAAATGGATAAAGAAGTTGTGGCACGTACGTACAATGCAATATCACTCAGCAATGAAATCTGTGTCATCAGGCCCGTAGCGGCATAGTGAGTGGATGCAGGTACGGTGATTCTACGTGAACTACGTCACACAGAAAAAGAAACATCATAAGATATCACTAATACACGGAATGTAAACTTGACTACACATGAACTGAATTACAAAACAGAACAGGGTGTCAAATTTAGAAAACCAACTAGTGCTTGCTTATGGGGAAAGGTGCCTTGGGGTGCTGCATAAAACCAGAGACTGAAGTTAGCACAGATAAATTTCCATAAGCCAAATATGTAATAGACAAGTCCTACTCCTTGCTCAACGAAATGGACCCAACACCACATATTCAACGCCTATGAATATACCTGACTAGGAAGAATCTTAAAACCCATGGATATATATGTCTCCGTAAGAGTATCAAGCGTGTGTACAGCGGCCGAAACGCAGCAGTGAAAATCCGATAAATCCCATTATCAAAATAAATTTCGAAAACAAAACACAAAGACAGTGAAATAGAGAGCAATTCTTAAATAATTCACTCAGGGCATGTGATGCAACCAGGATTGACCACATCTACACCCAGAGCTGGTTGAGACATAAGGCTGGACACTTCAGACTGATAGCATTGGTGAGTTTCGGTGAGCAAATGCAGACCCTTTGAAGTCATACTGCATGGTACCCATTCCATGGGTCCCAACTCTCCAGGTTCAAGGGATTCTTCCTCCAGCTAAAACATGCATGGGAAACCCAGAGTATCATCCACCGTGTGATTGGGAAACGATTTAAAATGCATCTCAGTTTTCGTATCCTGGTACTCGGGTTCACCATTCCAGATGCTTTACTAACACTCTCCCCGCTTGGAGAGTCAGTGCCTTTAACCTCCTGTTTGGCACAGCTTGCAATTTCTGTGCAAGATGAACAGGAATAGGGAGAACCAATGAGAGACTAGCTGTAGGTGTCTGCCCGGGAAATGTAACGCTCATTGCCCACCAGGAAGAGGAATTAAATAAAGGCTCAGTGTGGCCTGCTGGAAACAGATTAGGGCATGAAGCAATCCTGCGGTTTTTTGCCCAGCTCACAAGAAATCGAGTTGAAGAACGGAGCTCAGAGGCACTGTAATACACAAACCTGCAGAGTTATAAATGACAGCTATCCTCCAAAAGTATATTGAAGTAAGCCTGCGAAGGGGACTTGAAAGAGGGGCAGAATTTCAGGAAAAGGATTGCAGGGGGTAGACTGGAATTGCCCTGAAATCATAGGAAAAGAGGCAAAACGTCGACAATGATGCACTTGGCCAAAAAGAGCGTATGCGTTTTTTCCTGAATATATTCAGGAAAAAACGCATACGCCCTGTTTGGCCAAGCAAGCAAGCCTGTAAAGGAAATCTGCACTACAATGAAGTCTCACTGCCCCCCGGGCAAGAGGGCCATCTGAAAAAAGTGTAAAATCCAGAAAGGTAGGACAGGATATGGAGAACAGGGAGCCTTGTTATGCTGATTGGCAGGATGTAAATTGCCAGCAGCCACCCTGGAGAATTGTATGGTGTTTCCTGAAACACATATGAAATAAAGCAACACAGCCTATGGCAATTGCACTTATGGTCCTATTCCTTAGGGAAATTAAAATCAAAAACAGAGAGTCACCCCAAAGTTTGGGACGGCTGTGTTCCCAAGAAGCTCGTCTACAGTACCAGGTAAATATCCCAGAAAGCAAAAAATGGATAAAGAAGTTGTGGCACGTACGTACAATGCAGTATCACTCAGCAATGAAATCTGTGTCATCAGGCCCGTAGCGGCATAGTGAGTGGATGCAGGTACGGTGATTCTACGTGAACTACGTCACACAGAAAAAGAAACATCATAAGATATCACTAATACACGGAATGTAAACTTGACTACACATGAACTGAATTACAAAACAGAACAGGGTCTCAAATTTAGAAAACCAACTAGTGCTTGCTTATGGGGAAAGGTGCGTTGGGGTGCTGCATAAAACCAGAGACTGAAATTAGCACAGATAACATTCCATAAGCCAAATATGTAATAGACAAGACCTACTCCTTGCTCAACGAAATGGACTCAACACCACATATTCAACGCCTAGGAATATACCTGACTAGGAAGAATCTTAAAACCCATGGATATATATGTCTCCGTAAGAGAATCAAGCGTGTGTACAGCGGCCGAAACGCAGCAGTGAAAATCCGATAAATCCCATTATCAAAATAAATTTCGAAACAAAACACAAAGACAGTGAAATAGAGAGCAATTCTTAAATAATTCACTCAGGGAATGTGATGCAACCGGGATTGACCACATCTACACCCAGAGCTGGTTGACACATAAGGCAGGACACTTCAGGCTGATAGCATTGGTGAGTTTCGGTGAGCAAATGCAGACCCTTTGAAGTCATACTGCATGGTACCCATTCCATGGGTCCCAACTCTCCAGGTTCAAGGGATTCTTCCTCCAGCTAAAACATGCATGGGAAACCCAGAGTATCGTCCACCGTGTGATTGGGAAACGATTTAAAATGCATCTCAGTTTTCGTATCCTGGTTCTCGGGTTCACCATTCCAGATGCTTACTAACACTCTCCCCGCTTGGAGAGTCAGTGCCTTTAACCTCCTGTTTGGCACAGCTTGCAATTTCTGTGCAAGATGAACAGGAATAGGGAGAACCAATGAGAGACTAGATGTAGGTGTCTGCACGGGCAAACGTAACGCTCATTGCCGACCAGGAAGAGGAATTAAACTAAGGCTCAGCATGCCCTGCTGAAAACAGGTTAGGGCCTGAAGCAATCCTGCGGTTTTTTGCCCAGCTCACAAGAAAGCGAGTTGAAGAAAGGAGCTCAGGGGCACTCTAATTCACAAACCTGCAGAGTTATAAATGACAGCTATCCTCCTAAAATATATTGAAGTAAGCCTGCGAAGGGGACTTGAAAGCGGGGCAGAATTTCAGGAAAACGATTGCAGGGGGTAGACTGGAATTGCCCTGAAAGCATAGGAATAGAAGCAGAACGTCGACAATGATGCACTTGGCCTAAAAGGGCGTATGCGTTTTTTCCTGAATATATTCAGGAAAAAACGCATACGCCCTTTTTGGCCAACCAAGCAAGCCTGTAAAGGAAATCTGCACTACAATGAAGTCTCACTGCCTCCCGGGCAAGAGGGCCATCTGAAAAAAGTATAAAATCCAGAAAGGTAGGACAGGATATGGAGAACAGGGAGCCTTGTTATGCTGATTGGCAGGATGTAAATTGCCGGCAACCACCCTGGAGAAGTGTATGGTGTTTCCTGAAACACGTAAGAAACAAAGCAACATAGCCTATGGCACTTTCACTTATGGTCCTATAACTTACGGAAATTAAAATCAAAAACAGACAGCCACCCCAAAGTTTGGGACGGCTGTGTTCACAAGAAGCTCGTCTACAGTATCAGGTAAATATCCCAGAAAGCAAAAAATGGATAAAGAAGTTGTGGCACGTACGTACAATGCAATATCACTCAGCAATGAAATCTGTGTCATCAGGCCCGTAGCGGCATAGTTAGTGGATGCAGGTACGGTGATTCTACGTGAACTACGTCACACAGAAAAAGAAACATCATAAGATATCACTAATACACGGAATGTAAACTTGACTACACATTAACTGAATTACAAAACAGAACAGGGTCTCAAATTTAGAAAACTAACTAGTGCTTGCTTATGGGGAAAGGTGCGTTGGGGTGCTGCATAAAACCAGAGACTGAAATTAGCACAGATAACTTTCCATAAGCCAAATATGTAATAGACAAGACCTACTCCTTGCTCAACGAAATGGACCCAACACCACATATTCAACGCCTAGGAATATACCTGACTAGGAAGAATCTTAAAACCCATGGATATATATGTCTCCGTAAGAGAATCAAGCGTGTGTACAGCGGCCGAAACGCAACAGTGAAAATCTGATAAATCCCATTATCAAAATAAATTTCAAAAACAAAACACAAAGACAGTGAAATAGCAATTCTTAAATGATTCACTCAGGGCATGTGATGCAACCGGGATTGACCACATCTACACCCAGAGCTGGTTGAGACATAAGGCTGGACACTTCAGGCTGATAGCATTGGTGAGTTTCGGTGAGCAAATGCAGACCCTTTGAAGTCAAACTGCATGGTACCCATTCCATGGGTCCCAAATCTCCAGGTTCAAGGGATTCTTCCTTCAGCTAAAACATGCATGGGAAACACAGAGTATGGTACACCGTGAGATTGGGAAACGATTTAAAATGGATCTCAGTTTTCGTATCCTTGCCCTCGGGTTCACCATTCCAGATGCATTACTAACACTCTCCCCGCTTGGAGAGTCAGTGCCTTTAACCTCCTGTTTGGCACAGCTTGCAATTTCTGTGCAAGATGAACAGCAATAGGGAGAACCAATGACAGACTAGCTGTAGGTGTCTGCACGGGCAAATGTAACGCTCATTTCCCACCAGGAAGAGGAATTAACCAAAGGCTCAGCGTGCCCTGCTGGAAACAGATTAGTGCCGGAAGCAATCCTGCGGTTTTGTGCCCAGCTCACAAGAAAGCGAGTCGAAGAAAGGAGCTCAGGGGCACTGTAATTCACAAACCTGCAGAGTTATAAATGACAGCTATCTTCCAAAAGTATATTGAAGTAAGCCTGCGAAGGGTACTTGAAAGCGGGGCAGAATTTCAGGAAAACGATTGCAGGGGGTAGACTGGAATTGCCCTGAAAGCATAGGAAAAGAGGCACAACGTCGACAATGATGCACTTGGCCAAAAAGGGCGTATGCGTTTTTCCCTGAATATATTCAGGAAAAAACGCATATGCACTTTTTGGCCAACCAAGCAAGCCTGTAAAGGAAATCTGCACTACAATGAAGTCTCACTGCCCCACTGGCAAAAGGGCCATCTGAAAAAAGTGTAAAATCCAGAAAGGTAGCACAGGATATGGAGAACAGGGAGCCTTGTTATGCTGATTGGGAGGATGTAAATTGCCAACAGCCACCCTGGAGAAGTGTATGGTGTTTCCTGAAACACATAAGAAATAAAGGAACACAACCTATGGCAATTGCACTTATGGTCCTCTTGCTTAGGGAAATTAAAATCAAAAACAGAGATCCACCCCAAAGTTTGGGACGGCTGTGTTCCCAAGAAGCTCGTCTACAGTACCAGGTAAATATCCCAGAAACCAAAAAATGGATAAAGAATTTGTGGCACGTACGTGCAATGCAATATCACTCAGCAATGAAATCTGTGTCATCAGGCACGTAGCGGCATAGTGAGTGGATGCAGGTACGGTGATTCTACGTGAACTACGTCACACAGAAAAAGAAACATCATAAGATATCACTAATACACGGAATGTAAATTTAACTACACATGAACTGAATTACAAAACAGAACAGGGTCTCAAATTTTGAAAACCAACTAGTGCTTGCTTATGGGGAAAGGTGCGTTGGGATGCTGCATAAAAGCAGAGACTGAAATTAGCACAGATAACTTTCCATAAGCCAAATATGTAATAGACAAGACCTACTCCTTGCTCAACGAAATGGACTCAACACCACATATTCAACGCCTAGGAATATACCTGACTAGGAAGAGTCTAAAAACCCATGGATATATATGTCATCGTAAGAGAATCAAGCGTGTGTACAGCGGCATAAACGCAGCAGTGAAAATCCGATAAATCCCATTATCAAAATAAATTTCGAAAACAAAACACAAAGACAGTGAAATAGAGAGCAATTCTTAAATAATTCACTCAGGGCATGTGATGCAACCGGGATTGACCACATCTACACCCACAGCTGTTTGAGACATAAGGCTGGACACTTCAGGTTGATAGCATTGGTGAGTTTCGGTGAGCAAATGCAGACCCTTTGAAGTCATACTGCATGGTACCTATTCCATGGGTCCCAACTCTTCAGGTTCAACGGATTCTTCCTCCAGCTAAAACATGCATGGGAACCCCACAGTATGGTCCACCGTGTGATTGGGAAACGATTTAAAATGCATCTCAGTTTTTGTATCCTGGTCCTCGGGTTCACCATTCCAGATGCTTTACTAACACTCTCCCCGCTTGGAGAGTCAGTGCCTTTAACCTCCTCTTTGGCACAGCTTGCAATTTCTGTGCAAGATGAACAGGAATAGGGAGAACAAATGAGAGACTAGCTGTAGGTTTCTGCACGGGCAAATGCAACGCTCATTGCCCACCAGGAAGAGGAATTAAACAAAGGCTCAGTGAGCCCTGCTGGAAACAGATTAGGGCCTGAAGCAATCCTGCGGTTTTGTGCCCAGCTCACAAGAAAGCGAGTTGAAGAAAGGAGCTCAGGGGCACTGTACTTCACAAACCTGCAGAGTTATAAATGACAGCTATCCTCCAAAAATATATTGAAGTAAGCCTGCGAAGGGGACTTGAAAGCGGGGCAGAATTTCAGGAAAACGATTGCAGGGGGTAGACTGGAATTGCCCTGAAAGCATAGGAATAGAAGCAGAACGTCGACAATGATGCACTTGGCCAAAAAGCGCGTATGCGTTTTTTCCTGAATATATTCAGGAAAAAACGCACACGCCCTTTTTGGCCAACCAAGCAAGCCTGTAAAGGAAATCTGCACTACAATGAAGTCTCACTGCCCCCCGGGCAAAAGGGACATCTGAAAAAAGTGTAAAATCCAGAAAGGTAGGACAGGATATGGAGAACAGGGAGCCTTGTTATGCTGACTGCCAGGATGTAAATTGCCAGCAGCCACCCTGGAGAAGTGTATGGTGTTTCCTGAAACACGTAAGAAACAAAGCAAAACAGCCTATGGCACTTCCACTTATGGTCCTATAGCTTACGGAAATTAAAATCAAAAACAGACAGCCACCCCAATATTTGGGATGGCTGTGTTCACAAGAAGCTCGTCTACAGTATCAGGTAAATATCCCAGAAAGCAAAAAATGGATAAAGAAGTTGTGGCACGTACGTACAATGCAATATCACTCAGCAATGAAATCTGTGTCATCAGGCCCGTAGCGGCATAGTGAGTGGATGCAGGTACGGTGATTCTACGTGAACTACGTCACACAGAAAAAGAAACATCATAAGATATCACTAATACACGGAATGTAAACTTGACTACACATGAACTGAATTACAAAACAGAACAGGGTGTCAAATTTAGAAAACCAACTAGTGCTTGCTTATGGGGAAAGGTGCCTTGGGGTGCTGCATAAAACCAGAGACTGAAGTTAGCACAGATAAATTTCCATAAGCCAAATATGTAATAGACAAGTCCTACTCCTTGCTCAACGAAATGGACCCAACACCACATATTCAACGCCTATGAATATACCTGACTAGGAAGAATCTTAAAACCCATGGATATATATGTCTCCGTAAGAGTATCAAGCGTGTGTACAGCGGCCGAAACGCAGCAGTGAAAATCCGATAAATCCCATTATCAAAATAAATTTCGAAAACAAAACACAAAGACAGTGAAATAGAGAGCAATTCTTAAATAATTCACTCAGGGCATGTGATGCAACCAGGATTGACCACATCTACACCCAGAGCTGGTTGAGACATAAGGCTGGACACTTCAGACTGATAGCATTGGTGAGTTTCGGTGAGCAAATGCAGACCCTTTGAAGTCATACTGCATGGTACCCATTCCATGGGTCCCAACTCTCCAGGTTCAAGGGATTCTTCCTCCAGCTAAAACATGCATGGGAAACCCAGAGTATCATCCACCGTGTGATTGGGAAACGATTTAAAATGCATCTCAGTTTTCGTATCCTGGTACTCGGGTTCACCATTCCAGATGCTTTACTAACACTCTCCCCGCTTGGAGAGTCAGTGCCTTTAACCTCCTGTTTGGCACAGCTTGCAATTTCTGTGCAAGATGAACAGGAATAGGGAGAACCAATGAGAGACTAGCTGTAGGTGTCTGCCCGGGAAATGTAACGCTCATTGCCCACCAGGAAGAGGAATTAAATAAAGGCTCAGTGTGGCCTGCTGGAAACAGATTAGGGCATGAAGCAATCCTGCGGTTTTTTGCCCAGCTCACAAGAAATCGAGTTGAAGAACGGAGCTCAGAGGCACTGTAATACACAAACCTGCAGAGTTATAAATGACAGCTATCCTCCAAAAGTATATTGAAGTAAGCCTGCGAAGGGGACTTGAAAGAGGGGCAGAATTTCAGGAAAAGGATTGCAGGGGGTAGACTGGAATTGCCCTGAAATCATAGGAAAAGAGGCAAAACGTCGACAATGATGCACTTGGCCAAAAAGAGCGTATGCGTTTTTTCCTGAATATATTCAGGAAAAAACGCATACGCCCTGTTTGGCCAAGCAAGCAAGCCTGTAAAGGAAATCTGCACTACAATGAAGTCTCACTGCCCCCCGGGCAAGAGGGCCATCTGAAAAAAGTGTAAAATCCAGAAAGGTAGGACAGGATATGGAGAACAGGGAGCCTTGTTATGCTGATTGGCAGGATGTAAATTGCCAACAACCACCCTGGAGAAGTGTATGGTGTTTCCTGAAACACGTAAGAAATAAAGCAACACAGCCTATGGCAATTGCACTTATGGTCCTATTCCTTAGGGAAATTAAAATCAAAAACAGAGAGCCACCCCAAAGTTTGGGACGGCTGTGTTCCCAAGAAGCTCGTCTACAGTATCAGGTAAATATCCCAGAAAGCAAAAAATGGATAAAGAAGTTGTGGCACGTACGTACAATGCAATATCACTCAGCAATGAAATCTGTGTCATCAGGCCCGTAGCGGCATAGTGAGTGCATGCAGGTACGGTGATTCCACGTGAACTACGTCACACAGAAAAAGAAACATCATAAGATATCACTAATACACGGAATGTAAACTTGACTACACATGAACTGAATTACAAAACAGAACAGGGACTCAAATTTAGAAAACCAACTAGTGCTTGCTTATGGGGAAAGGTGCCTTGGGGTGCTGCATAAAACCAGAGACTGAAATTAGCACAGATAACTTTCCATAGGCCAAATATGTAATAGACAAGACCTACTCCTTGCTCAACGAGATGGACCCAACACCACATATTCAACGCCTAGGAATATACCTGACTAGGAAGAATCTTAAAACCCATGGATATATATGTCTCCGTAAGAGAATCAAGCGTGTGTACAGCGGCCGAAACGCAGCAGTGAAAATCCGATAAATCCCATTATAAAAATAAATTTCGAAAACAAAACACAAAGACAGTGAAATCGAGAGCAATTCTTAACTAATTCACTCAGGGCATGTGACGCAACCGGGATTGACCACATCTACACCCAGAGCTGGTTGAGACATAAGGCTGGACACTTCAGGCTGATAGCATTGTTGAGTTTCGGTGAGCAAATGCAGACCCTTTGAAGTCAAACTGCATGGTACCCATTCCATGGGTCCCAAATCTCCAGGTTCAAGGGATTCTTCCTTCAGCTAAAACATGCATGGGAAACACAGAGTATGGTACACCGTGAGATTGGGAAACGATTTAAAATGGATCTCAGTTTTCGTATCCTTGCCCTCGGGTTCACCATTCCAGATGCATTACTAACACTCTCCCCGCTTGGAGAGTCAGTGCCTTTAACCTCCTGTTTGGCACAGCTTGCAATTTCTGTGCAAGATGAACAGCAATAGGGAGAACCAATGAGAGACTAGCTGTAGGTGTCTGCACGGGCAAATGTAACGCTCATTTCCCACCAGGAAGAGGAATTAACCAAAGGCTCAGCGTGCCCTGCTGGAAACAGATTAGTGCCGGAAGCAATCCTGCGGTTTTGTGCCCAGCTCACAAGAAAGCGAGTTGAAGAAAGGAGCTCAGGGGCACTGTAATTCACAAACCTGCAGAGTTATAAATGACAGCTATCTTCCAAAAGTATATTGAAGTAAGCCTGCGAAGGGTACTTGAAAGCGGGGCAGAATTTCAGGAAAACGATTGCAGGGGGTAGACTGGAATTGCCCTGAAAGCATAGGAAAAGAGGCACAACGTCGACAATGATGCACTTGGCCAAAAAGGGCGTATGCGTTTTTTCCTGAATATATTCAGGAAAAAACGCATATGCACTTTTTGGCCAACCAAGCAAGCCTGTAAAGGAAATCTGCACTACAATGAAGTCTCACTGCCCCACTGGCAAAAGGGCCATCTGAAAAAAGTGTAAAATCCAGAAAGGTAGCACAGGATATGGAGAACAGGGAGCCTTGTTATGCTGATTGGGAGGATGTGAATTGCCAACAGCCACCCTGGAGAAGTGTATGGTGTTTCCTGAAACACATAAGAAATAAAGGAACACAACCTATGGCAATTGCACTTATGGTCCTCTTGCTTAGGGAAATTAAAATCAAAAACAGAGATCCACCCCAAAGTTTGGGACGGCTGTGTTCCCAAGAAGCTCGTCTACAGTACCAGGTAAATATCCCAGAAACCAAAAAATGGATAAAGAATTTGTGGCACGTACGTGCAATGCAATATCACTCAGCAATGAAATCTGTGTCATCAGGCACGTAGCGGCATAGTGAGTGGATGCAGGTACGGTGATTCTACGTGAACTACGTCACACAGAAAAAGAAACATCATAAGATATCACTAATACACGGAATGTAAATTTAACTACACATGAACTGAATTACAAAACAGAACAGGGTCTCAAATTTTGAAAACCAACTAGTGCTTGCTTATGGGGAAAGGTGCGTTGGGATGCTGCATAAAAGCAGAGACTGAAATTAGCACAGATAACTTTCCATAAGCCAAATATGTAATAGACAAGACCTACTCCTTGCTCAACGAAATGGACTCAACACCACGTATTCAATGCCTAGGAATATACCTGACTAGGAAGAATCTTAAAACCCATGGATATATATGTCTCCGTAAGAGAATCAAGCGTGTGTACAGCGGCGGAAATGCAGCAGTGAAAATCCGATAAATCCCATTATCAAAATAAATTTCGAAAACAAAACACAAAGACAGTGAAATAGAGAGCAATTCTTAAATAATTCACTCAGGTCATGTGATGTAACCGGGATTGATCACATCTACACCCAGAGCTGGTTGAGACATAAGGCTGGACACTTCAGGCTGATAGCACTGGTGAGTTTCGGTGAGCAAATGCAGACCCTTTGAAGTCATACTGCATGGTACCCATTCCATGGGTCCCAACTCTCCAGGTTCAAGGCATTCTTCCTCCAGCTAAAACATGCATGGGAAACCCAGAGTATCGTCCACCGTGTGATTGGGAAACGATTTAAAATGCATCTCAGTTTTCGTATCCTGGTCCTCGGGTTCACCATTCCTGATGCTTTACTAACACTCTCCCCGCTTGGAGAGTCAGTGCCTTTAACCTCCTGTTTGGCACAGCTTGCCATTTCTGTGCAAGATGAACAGGAATAGGGAGAACCAATGAGAGACTAGCTGTAGGTGTCTGCACGGGCAAATGTAACGCTCATTGCCCACCAGGAAGAGGAATTAAACAAAGGCTCAGTGTGCCCTGCTGGAAACAGATTAGGGCCTGAAGCAATCCTGCGGTTTTGTGCCCAGCTCACAAGAAAGCGAGTTGAAGAAAGGAGCTCAGGGGCACTGTACTTCACAAACCTGCAGAGTTATAAATGACAG
Source organism: Phocoena phocoena (assembly GCF_963924675.1). NCBI lineage: Eukaryota > Metazoa > Chordata > Mammalia > Artiodactyla > Phocoenidae > Phocoena > Phocoena phocoena. The sequence goes on along the minus strand of NW_027077584.1, from coordinate 211,964 downwards.
CTATCCTCCAAAAATATATTGAAGTAAGCCTGCGAAGGGGACTTGAAAGCGGGGCTGAATTTCAGGAAAACGATTGCAGGGGGTAGACTGGAATTGCCCTGAAAGCATAGGAAAAGAGGCACAACGTCGACAATGATGCACTTGGCCAAAAAGGGCGTATGCGTTTTTTCCTGAATATATTCAGGAAAAAACGCATACGCCCTTTTTAGCTAACCAAGCAAGCCTGTAAAGGAAATCTGCACTACAATGAAATCTCACTGCCCCCCAGGCAATAGGGCCATCTGAAAAAAGTGTAAAATTCAGAAAGGTAGGAAAGGATATAGAGAACAGGGAGCCTTGTTATGCTAATTGGCAGGATGTAAATTGCCAGCAGCCACCCTGTAGAAGTGTATGGAGTTTCCTGAAACACGTAAGAAACAAAGCAACACAGCCTATGGCACTTCCACTTATGGTCCTATAGCTTACGGAAATTAAAATCAAAAACAGACAGCCACCCCAATATTTGAGACGGCTGTGTTCACAAGAAGCTCGTCTACAGTATCAGGTAAATATCCCAGAAAGCAAAAAATGGATAAAGAAGTTGTGGCACATACGTACAATGCAATATCACTCAGCAATGAAATCTGTGTCATCAGGCCCGTAGTGGCATAGTGAGTGGATGCAGGTACGGTGATTCTACGTGAACTACGTCACACAGAAAAAGAAACATCATAAGATATCACTAATACACGGAATGTAAACTTGACTACACATGAAGTGAATTACAAAACAGAACAGGGTCTCAAATTTAGAAAACCAACTAGTGCTTGCTTATGGGGAAAGGTGCCTTGGGGTGCTGCATAAAACCAGAGACTGAAATTAGCACAGATAACATTCCATAAGCCAAATATGTAATAGACAAGACCTACTCCTTGCTCAACGAAATGGACTCAACACCACATATTCAACGCCTAGGAATATACCTGACTAGGAAGAATCTTAAAACACATGGATATATATGTCTCCGTAAGAGAATCAAGCGTGTGTACAGTGGCCGAAACGCAGCAGTGAAAATCCGATAAATCCCATTATCAAAATAAATTTCGAAAACAAAACACAAAGACAGTGAAATAGAGAGCAATTCTTAAATAATTCACTCAGGGCATGTGATGCAACCGGGATTGACCACATCTACACCCAGAGCTGGTTGAGACATAAGGCTGGACACTACAGGCTGATAGCATTTGTGAGTTTCGGTGAGCAAATGCAGACCCTTTGAAGTCATACTGCATGGTACCCATACCATGGGTCCCAACTCTCCAGGTTCAAGGCATTCTTCCTCCAGCTAAACATGCATGGGAAACCCAGAGTATCATCCACCGTGTGATTGGGAAACGATTTAAAATGCATCTCAGTTTTCGTATCCTGGTCCTCGGGTTCATGATTCCAGGTGCTTTACTAACACTCTCCCCGCTTGGAGAGTCAGTGCCTTTAACCTCCTGTTTGGCACAGCTTGCCATTTCTGTGCAAGATGAACAGGAATAGGGAGAACCAGTGAGAGACTAGCTGTAGGTGTCTGCACGGGCAAATGTAACGCTCATTGCCCACCAGGAAGAGGAATTAAACAAAGGCTCAGTGTGCCCTGCTGGAAACAGATTAGGGCCTGAAGCAATCCTGCGGTTTTGTGCCCAGCTCACAAGAAAGCGAGTTGAAGAAAGGAGCTCAGGGGCACTGTACTTCACAAACCTGCAGAGTTATAAATGACAGCTATCCTCCAAAAATATATTGAAGTAAGCCTGCGAAGGGGACTTGAAAGCGGGGCTGAATTTCAGGAAAACGATTGCAGGGGGTAGACTGGAATTGCCCTGAAAGCATAGGAAAAGAGGCACAACGTCGACAATGATGCACTTGGCCAAAAAGGGCGTATGCGTTTTTTCCTGAATATATTCAGGATAAAACGCATACGCCCTTTTTGGCCAACCAAGCAAGCCTGTAAAGGAAATCTGCACTACAATGAAATCTCACTGCCCCCCCGGGCAAAAGGGCCATCTGAAAAAAGTGTAAAATCCAGAAAGGTAGGACAGGATATGGAGAACAGGGAGCCTTGTTATGCTGATTGGCAGGATGTAAATTGCCAGCAGCCACCCTGGAGAAGTGTATGGTGTTTCCTGAAACACGTAAGAAACAAAGCAACACAGCCTATGGCACTTCCACTTATGGTCCTATAGCTTACAGAAATTAAAACCAAAAACAGACAGCCACCCCAATATTTGGGACGGCTGTGTTCACAAGAAGCTCGTCTACAGTATCAGGTAAATATCCCAGAAAGCAAAAAATGGATAAAGAAATTGTGGCACGTACGTACAATGCAATATCACTCAGCAATGAAATCTGTGTCATCAGGCCCGTAGCGGCATAGTGAGTGGATGCAGGTACGGTGATTCTACGTGAACTACGTCACACAGAAAAAGAAACATCATAAGATATCACTAATACACGGAATGTAAACTTGACTACACATGAACTGAATTACAAAACAGAACAGGGTCTCAAATTTAGAAAACCGACTAGTGCTTGCTTATGGAGAAAGGTGCCTTGGGGTGCTGCATAAAACCAGAGACTGAAATTAGCACAGATAACTTTCCATAAGCCAAATATGTAATAGACAAGACCTACTCCTTGCTCAACGAAATGGACCCAACACCACATATTCAACGCCTAGGAATATACCTGACTAGGAAGAATCTTAAAACCCATGGAAATATATGTCTCCGTAAGAGAATCAAGCGTGTGTACAGCGGCCGAAAGGCAGCAGTGAAAATCCGATAAATCCCATTATCAAAATAAATTTCGAAAACAAAACAAAAAGACAGTGAAATAGAGAGCAATTCTTAAATAATTCACTCAGGGCATGTGATGCAACCGGGATTTACCACATCTACACCCAGAGCTGGTTGAGACATAAGGCTGGACACTTCAGGCTGATAGCACTGGTGAGTTTCGGTGAGCAAATGCAGACCCTTTGAAGTCATACTGCATGGTACCCATTCCATGGGTCCCAACTCTCCAGGTTCAAGGCATTCTTCCTCCAGCTAAAACATGCATGGGAAACCCAGAGTATCGTACACCGTGTGATTGGGAAACGATTTAAAATGCATCTCAGTTTTCGTATCCTGGTCCTCGGGTTCACCATTCCAGATGCTTTACTAACACTCTCCCCGCTTGGAGAGTCAGTGCCTTTAACCTCCTGTTTGGCACAGCTTGCCATTTCTGTGCAAGATGAACAGGAATAGGGAAAACCAATGAGAGACTAGCTGTAGGTGTCTGCACGGGCAAATGTAACGCTCATTGCCCACCAGTAAGAGGAATTAAACAAAGGCTCAGTGTGCCCTGCTGGAAACAGATTAGGGCCTGAAGCAATCCTGCGGTTTTGTGCCCAGCTCACAAGAAAGCGAGTTGAAGAAAGGAGCTCAGTGGCACTGTACTTCACAAACCTGCAGAGTTATAAATGACAGCTATCCTCCAAAAATATATTGAAGTAAGCCTGCGAAGGGGACTTGAAAGCGGGGCTGAATTTCAGGAAAACGATTGCAGGGGGTAGACTGGAATTGCCCTGAAAGCATAGGAAAAGAGGCACAACGTCGACAATGATGCACTTGGCCAAAAAGGGCGTATGCGTTTTTTCCTGAATATATTCAGGATAAAACGCATACGCCCTTTTTGGCCAACCAAGCAAGCCTGTAAAGGAAATCTGCACTACAATGAAATCTCACTGCCCCCCAGGCAATAGGGCCATCTGAAAAAAGTGTACAATTCAGAAAGGTAGGAAAGGATATAGAGAACAGGGAGCCTTGTTATGCTAATTGGCAGGATGTAAATTGCCAGCAGCCACCCTGTAGAAGTGTATGGAGTTTCCTGAAACACGTAAGAAACAAAGCAACACAGCCTATGGCACTTCCACTTATGGTCCTATAGCTTACGGAAATTAAAATCAAAAACAGACAGCCACCCCAATATTTGAGACGGCTGTGTTCACAAGAAGCTCGTCTACAGTATCAGGTAAATATCCCAGAAAGCAAAAAATGGATAAAGAAGTTGTGGCACATACGTACAATGCAATATCACTCAGCAATGAAATCTGTGTCATCAGGCCCGTAGTGGCATAGTGAGTGGATGCAGGTACGGTGATTCTACGTGAACTACGTCACACAGAAAAAGAAACATCATAAGATATCACTAATACACGGAATGTAAACTTGACTACACATGAAGTGAATTACAAAACAGAACAGGGTCTCAAATTTAGAAAACCAACTAGTGCTTGCTTATGGGGAAAGGTGCCTTGGGGTGCTGCATAAAACCAGAGACTGAAATTAGCACAGATAACATTCCATAAGCCAAATATGTAATAGACAAGACCTACTCCTTGCTCAACGAAATGGACTCAACACCACATATTCAACGCCTAGGAATATACCTGACTAGGAAGAATCTTAAAACACATGGATATATATGTCTCCGTAAGAGAATCAAGCGTGTGTACAGTGGCCGAAACGCAGCAGTGAAAATCCGATAAATCCCATTATCAAAATAAATTTCGAAAACAAAACACAAAGACAGTGAAATAGAGAGCAATTCTTAAATAATTCACTCAGGGCATGTGATGCAACCGGGATTGACCACATCTACACCCAGAGCTGGTTGAGACATAAGGCTGGACACTACAGGCTGATAGCATTTGTGAGTTTCGGTGAGCAAATGCAGACCCTTTGAAGTCATACTGCATGGTACCCATACCATGGGTCCCAACTCTCCAGGTTCAAGGCATTCTTCCTCCAGCTAAACATGCATGGGAAACCCAGAGTATCATCCACCGTGTGATTGGGAAACGATTTAAAATGCATCTCAGTTTTCGTATCCTGGTCCTCGGGTTCATGATTCCAGGTGCTTTACTAACACTCTCCCCGCTTGGAGAGTCAGTGCCTTTAACCTCCTGTTTGGCACAGCTTGCCATTTCTGTGCAAGATGAACAGGAATAGGGAGAACCAGTGAGAGACTAGCTGTAGGTGTCTGCACGGGCAAATGTAACGCTCATTGCCCACCAGGAAGAGGAATTAAACAAAGGCTCAGTGTGCCCTGCTGGAAACAGATTAGGGCCTGAAGCAATCCTGCGGTTTTGTGCCCAGCTCACAAGAAAGCGAGTTGAAGAAAGGAGCTCAGGGGCACTGTACTTCACAAACCTGCAGAGTTATAAATGACAGCTATCCTCCAAAAATATATTGAAGTAAGCCTGCGAAGGGGACTTGAAAGCGGGGCTGAATTTCAGGAAAACGATTGCAGGGGGTAGACTGGAATTGCCCTGAAAGCATAGGAAAAGAGGCACAACGTCGACAATGATGCACTTGGCCAAAAAGGGCGTATGCGTTTTTTCCTGAATATATTCAGGATAAAACGCATACGCCCTTTTTGGCCAACCAAGCAAGCCTGTAAAGGAAATCTGCACTACAATGAAATCTCACTGCCCCCCCGGGCAAAAGGGCCATCTGAAAAAAGTGTAAAATCCAGAAAGGTAGGACAGGATATGGAGAACAGGGAGCCTTGTTATGCTGATTGGCAGGATGTAAATTGCCAGCAGCCACCCTGGAGAAGTGTATGGTGTTTCCTGAAACACGTAAGAAACAAAGCAACACAGCCTATGGCACTTCCACTTATGGTCCTATAGCTTACAGAAATTAAAACCAAAAACAGACAGCCACCCCAATATTTGGGACGGCTGTGTTCACAAGAAGCTCGTCTACAGTATCAGGTAAATATCCCAGAAAGCAAAAAATGGATAAAGAAATTGTGGCACGTACGTACAATGCAATATCACTCAGCAATGAAATCTGTGTCATCAGGCCCGTAGCGGCATAGTGAGTGGATGCAGGTACGGTGATTCTACGTGAACTACGTCACACAGAAAAAGAAACATCATAAGATATCACTAATACACGGAATGTAAACTTGACTACACATGAACTGAATTACAAAACAGAACAGGGTCTCAAATTTAGAAAACCGACTAGTGCTTGCTTATGGAGAAAGGTGCCTTGGGGTGCTGCATAAAACCAGAGACTGAAATTAGCACAGATAACTTTCCATAAGCCAAATATGTAATAGACAAGACCTACTCCTTGCTCAACGAAATGGACCCAACACCACATATTCAACGCCTAGGAATATACCTGACTAGGAAGAATCTTAAAACCCATGGAAATATATGTCTCCGTAAGAGAATCAAGCGTGTGTACAGCGGCCGAAAGGCAGCAGTGAAAATCCGATAAATCCCATTATCAAAATAAATTTCGAAAACAAAACAAAAAGACAGTGAAATAGAGAGCAATTCTTAAATAATTCACTCAGGGCATGTGATGCAACCGGGATTTACCACATCTACACCCAGAGCTGGTTGAGACATAAGGCTGGACACTTCAGGCTGATAGCACTGGTGAGTTTCGGTGAGCAAATGCAGACCCTTTGAAGTCATACTGCATGGTACCCATTCCATGGGTCCCAACTCTCCAGGTTCAAGGCATTCTTCCTCCAGCTAAAACATGCATGGGAAACCCAGAGTATCGTACACCGTGTGATTGGGAAACGATTTAAAATGCATCTCAGTTTTCGTATCCTGGTCCTCGGGTTCACCATTCCAGATGCTTTACTAACACTCTCCCCGCTTGGAGAGTCAGTGCCTTTAACCTCCTGTTTGGCACAGCTTGCCATTTCTGTGCAAGATGAACAGGAATAGGGAAAACCAATGAGAGACTAGCTGTAGGTGTCTGCACGGGCAAATGTAACGCTCATTGCCCACCAGTAAGAGGAATTAAACAAAGGCTCAGTGTGCCCTGCTGGAAACAGATTAGGGCCTGAAGCAATCCTGCGGTTTTGTGCCCAGCTCACAAGAAAGCGAGTTGAAGAAAGGAGCTCAGTGGCACTGTACTTCACAAACCTGCAGAGTTATAAATGACAGCTATCCTCCAAAAATATATTGAAGTAAGCCTGCGAAGGGGACTTGAAAGCGGGGCTGAATTTCAGGAAAACGATTGCAGGGGGTAGACTGGAATTGCCCTGAAAGCATAGGAAAAGAGGCACAACGTCGACAATGATGCACTTGGCCAAAAAGGGCGTATGCGTTTTTTCCTGAATATATTCAGGATAAAACGCATACGCCCTTTTTGGCCAACCAAGCAAGCCTGTAAAGGAAATCTGCACTACAATGAAATCTCACTGCCCCCCCGGGCAAAAGGGCCATCTGAAAAAAGTGTAAAATCCAGAAAGGTAGGACAGGATATGGAGAACAGGGAGCCTTGTTATGCTGATTGGCAGGATGTAAATTGCCAGCAGCCACCCTGGAGAAGTGTATGGTGTTTCCTGAAACACGTAACAAACAAAGCAACACAGCCTATGGCACTTCCACTTATGGTCCTATAGCTTACGGAAATTAAAATCAAAAACAGACAGCCACCCCAATATTTGGGACGGCTGTGTTCACAAGAAGCTCGTCTACAGTATCAGGTAAATATCCCAGAAAGCAAAAAATGGATAAAGAAGTTGTGGCACGTACGTGCAATGCAATATCACTCAGCAATGAAATCTGTGTCATCAGGCCCATAGCGGCATAGTGAGTGGATGCAGGTACGATGATTCTACGTGAACTACGTCACACAGAAAAAGAAACATCATAAGATATCACTAATACACGGAATGTAAACTTGACTACACATGAACTGAATTACAAAACAGAACAGGGTCTCAAATTTAGAAAACCGACTAGTGCTTGCTTATGGGGAAAGGTGCCTTGGGGTGCTGCATAAAACCAAAGACTGAAATTAGCACAGATAACTTTCCATAAGCCAAATATGTAATAGACAAGACCTACTCCTTGCTCAACGAAATGGACCCAACACCACATATTCAATGCCTAGGAATATACCTGACTAGGAAGAATCTTAAAACCCATGGATATATATGTCTCCGTAAGAGAATCAAGCGTGTGTACAGCGGCCGAAACGCAGCAGTGAAAATCCGATAAATCCCATTATCAGAATAAATTTCGAAAACAAAACAAAAAGACAGTGAAATAGAGAGCAATTCTTAAATAATTCACTCAGGGCATGTGATGCAACCGGGATTTACCACATCTACACCCAGAGCTGGTTGAGACATAAGGCTGGACACTTCAGGCTGATAGCACTGGTGAGTTTCGGTGAGCAAATGCAGACCCTTTGAAGTCATACTGCATGGTACCCATTCCATGGGTCCCAACTCTCCAGGTTCAAGGCATTCTTCCTCCAGCTAAAACATGCATGGGAAACCCAGAGTATCGTCCACCGTGTGATTGGGAAACGATTTAAAATGCATCTCAGTTTTCGTATCCTGGTCCTCGGGTTCACCATTCCAGATGCTTTACTAACACTCTCCCCGCTTGGAGAGTCAGTGCCTTTAACCTCCTGTTTGGCACAGCTTGCCATTTCTGTGCAAGATGAACAGGAATAGGGAGAACCAATGAGAGACTAGCTTTAGGTGTCTGCACGGGCAAATGTAACGCACATTGCCCACCAGGAGGAGAAATTAAACAAAGGCTCAGTGTGCCCTGCTGGAAACAGATTAGGGCCTGAAGCAATCCTGCGGTTTTGTGCCCAGCTCACAAGAAAGCGAGTTGAAGAAAGGAGCTCAGGGGCACTGTACTTCACAAACCTGCAGAGTTATAAATGACAGCTATCCTCCAAAAATATATTGAAGTAAGCCTGCAAAGGGGACTTGAAAGCGGGGCTGAATTTCAGGAAAACGATTGCAGGGGGTAGACTGGAATTGCCCTGAAAGCATAGGAAAAGAGGCACAACGTCGACAATGATGCACTTGGCCAAAAAGGGCGTATGCGTTTTTTCCTGAATATATTCAGGAAAAAACGCATACGCCCTTTTTGGCCAACCAAGCAAGCCTGTAAAGGAAATCTGCACTACAATGAAATCTCACTGCCCCCCCGGGCAAAAGGGCCATCTGAAAAAAGTGTAAAATCCAGAAAGTTAGGACAGGATATGGAGAACAGGGAGCCTTGTTATGCTGATTGGCAGGATGTAAATTGCCAGCAGCCACCCTGGAGAAGTGTATGGTGTTTCCTGAAACACGTAAGAAACAAAGCAACACAGCCTATGGCACTTCCACTTATGGTCCTATAGCTTACGGAAATTAAAATCAAAAACAGACAGCCACCCCAATATTTGGGACGGCTGTGTTCACAAGAAGCTCGTCTACAGTATCAGGTAAATATCCCAGAAAGCAAAAAATGGATAAAGAAGTTGTGGCACGTACGTACAATGCAATATCTCTCAGCAATGAAATCTGTGTCATCAGGCCCGTAGCGGCATAGTGAGTGGATGCAGGTACGGTGATTCTACGTGAACTACGTCACACAGAAAAAGAAACATCATAAGATATCACTAATACACGGAATGTAAACTTGACTACACATGAACTGAATTACAAAAAAGAACAGGGTCTCAAATTTAGAAAACCAACTAGTGCTTGCTTATGGGGAAAGGTGCGTTGGGGTGCTTCATAAAACCAGAGCCTGAAATTAGCACAGATAACTTTCCATAAGCCAAATATGTAATAGACAAGACCTACTCCTTGCTCAACGAAATGGACCCAACACCACATATTCAACGCCTAGGAATATACCTGACTAGGAAGAATCTTAAAACCCATGGATATATATGTATCCATAAGAGAATCAAGCGTGTGTACAGTGGCCGAAACGCAGCAGTGAAAATCCGATAAATCCCATTATCAAAATAAATTCCGAAAACAAAACACAAAGACAGTGAAATAGAGAGCAATTCTTAAATAATTCACTCAGGGCATGTGATGCAACCGGGATTGACCACATCTACAACCAGAGCTGGTTGAGACATAAGGCTGGACACTTCAGGCTGATAGCATTCGTGAGTTTCGGTGAGCAAATGCAGACCCTTTGAAGTCATACTGCATGGTACCCATTCCATGGGTCCCAACTCTCCAGGTTCAAGGGATTCTTCCTCCAGCTAAAACATGCATGGGAAACCCAGAGTATCGTCCACTGTGTGTTTGGGAAATGATTTAAAATGCATCTCAGTTTTCGTTTCCTTGTCCTCGGGTTCACCATTCCAGATGCTTTACTAACACTCTCCCCGCTTGGAGAGTCAGTGCCTTTAACCTCGTCTTTGGCACAGCTTGCAATTTCTGTGCAAGATGAACAGGAATAGGGAGAACCAATGAGAGACTAGCTGTAGGTGTCTGCACGGGCAAATGTAACGCTCATTGCCCACCAGGAAGAGGAATTAAACAAAGGCTCAGTGTGCCCTGCTGGAAACAGATTAGGGCCTGAAGCAATCCTGCGGTTTTGTGCCCAGCTCACAAGAAAGCGAGTTGAAGAAAGGAGCTCAGGGACACTGTACTTCACAAACCTGCAGAGTTATAAATGACAGCTATCCTCCAAAAATATATTGAAGTAAGCCTGCGAAGGGGACTTGAAAGCGGGGCTGAATTTCAGGAAAACGATTGCAGAGGGTAGACTGGAATTGCCCTGAAAGCATAGGAAAAGCGGCACAACGTCGACAATGATGCACTTGGCCAAAAAGGGCGTATGCGTTTTTTCCTGAATATATTCAGGAAAAAACGCATACGCCCTTTTTGGCCAACCAAGCAAGCCTATAAAAGAAATCTGCACTACAATGAAATCTCACTGCCCCCCCGGGCAAAAGGGCCATCTGAAAAAAGTGTAAAATCCAGAAAGGTAGGACAGGATATGGAGAACAGGGAGCCTTGTTATGCTGATTGGCAGGATGTAAATTGCCAGCAGCCACCCTGGGGAAGTGTATGGTGTTTCCTGAAACACGTAAGAAACAAAGCAACACAGCCTATGGCACTTCCACTTATGGTCCTATAGCTTACGGAAATTAAAATCAAAAACAGACAGCCACCCCAATATTTGGGACGGCTGTGTTCACAAGAAGCTCGTCTACAGTATCAGGTAAATATCCCAGAAAGCAAAAAATGGATAAAGAAGTTGTGGCACGTACGTACAATGCAATATCACTCAGCAATGAAATCTGTGTCATCAGGCCCGTAGCGGCATAGTGAGTGGATGCAGGTACGGTGATTCTACGTAAAATACGTCACACAGAAAAAGAAACATAAGATATCACTAATACACGGAATGTAAACTTGACTACACATGAACTGAATTACAAAACAGAACAGGGTCTCAAATTTAGAAAACCAACTAGTGCTTGCTTATGGGGAAAGGTGCCTTGGGGTGCTGCATAAAACCAGAGACTGAAATTAGCACAGATAACTTTCCATAAGCCAAATATGTAATAGACAAGACCTACTCCTTGCTCAACGAAATGGACCCAACACCACATATTCAACGCCTAGGAATATACCTGACTAGGAAGAATCTTAAAACCCATGGATATATATGTCTCCGTAAGAGAACCAAGCGTGTGTACAGTGGCCGAAACGCAGCAGTGAAAATCCGATAAATCCCATTATCAAAATAAATTTCGAAAACAAAACACAAAGACAGTGAAATAGAGAGCAATTCTTAAATAATTCACTCAGGGCATGTGATGCAACCGGGATTGACCACATCTACACCCAGAGCTGGTTGAGACATAAGGCTGGACACTTCAGGCTGATAGCATTGGTGAGTTTCGGTGAGCAAATGCAGACCCTTTGAAGTCATACTGCATGGTACCCATTCCATGGGTCCCAACTCTCCAGGATCAAGGGATTCTTCCTCCAGCTAAAACATGCATGGGAAACCCAGAGTATCGTCCACCGTGTGATTGGGAAGTGATTTAAAATGCATCTCAGTTTTCGTATCCTGGTCCTCGGGTTCACCATTCCAGATGCTTTACTATCACTCTCCCCGCTTGGAGAGTCAGTGCCTTTAACCTCCTGTTTGGCACAGCTTGCAATTTCTGTGCAAGATGAACAGGAATAGGGAGAACCAATGAGAGACTAGCTGTAGGTGTCTGCACGGGCAAATGTAACGCTCATTGCCCACCAGGAAGAGGAATTAAACAAAGGCTCAGTGTGCCCTGCTGGAAACAGATTAGGGCCTGAAGCAATCTTGCGGTTTTGTGCCCAGCTCACAAGAAAGCGAGTTGAAGAAAGGAGTTCAGGGGCACTGTACTTCACAAACCTGCAGAGTTATAAATGACAGCTATCCTCCAAAAATATATTGAAGTAAGCCTGCGAAGGGGACTTGAAAGCGGGGCTGAATTTCAGGAAAACGATTGCAGGGGGTAGACTGGAATTGCCCTGAAAGCATAGGAAAAGAGGCACAACGTCGACAATGATGCACTTGGCCAAAAAGGGCGTATGCGTTTTTTCCTGAATATATTCAGGAAAAAACGCATACGCCCTTTTTGGCCAACCAAGCAAGCCTGTAAAGGAAATCTGCATTACACTGAAATCTCACTGCCCCCCCGGGAAAAAGGGCCATCTGAAAAAAGTGTAAAATCCAGAAAGGTAGGACAGGATATGGAGAACAGGGAGCCTTGTTATGCTGACTGGCAGGATGTAAATTACCAGCAGCCACTCTGGAGAAGTGTATGGTGTTTCCTGAAACACGTAAGAAACAAAGCAACACAGCCTATGGCACTTCCACTTATGGTCCTATAGCTTACGGAAATTAAAATCAAAAACAGACAGCCACCCCAATATTTGGGACGGCTGTGTTCACAAGAAGCTCGTCTACAGTATCAGGTAAATATCCCAGAAAGCAAAAAATGGATAAAGAAGTTGTGGCACGTACGTGCAATGCAATATCACTCAGCAATGAAATCTGTGTCATCAGGCCCGTAGCGGCATAGTAAGTGGATGCAGGTACGGTGATTCTACGTGAACTACGTCACACAGAAAAAGAAACATCATAAGATATCACTAATACACGGAATGTAAACTTGACTACACATGAACTGAATTACAAAACAGAACAGGGTCTCAAATTTAGAAAACCAACTAGTGCTTGCTTATGGGGAAAGGTGCGTTGGGGTGCTGCATAAAACCAGAGACTGAAATTAGCACAGATAACATTCCATAAGCCAAATATGTAATAGACAAGACCTACTCCTTGCTCAACGAAATGGACTCAACACCACATATTCAACGCCTAGGAATATACCTGACTAGGAAGAATCTTAAAACCCATGGATATATATGTCTCCGTAAGAGAATCAAGTGTGTGTACAGCGGCGGAAATGCAGCAGTGAAAATCGGATAAATCCCATTATCAAAATAAATTTCGAAAACAAAACACAAAGACAGTGAAATAGAGAGCAATTCTTAAATAATTCACTCAGGGCATGTGATGCAACCGGGATTGACCACATCTACACCCAGAGCTGGTTGAGACATAAGGCTGGACTCTTCAGGCTGATAGCACTGGTGAGTTTCGGTGAGCAAATGCAGACCCTTTGAAGTCATACTGCATGGTACCCATTCCATGGGTCCCAACTCTCCAGGTTCAAGGCATTCTTCCTCCAGCTAAAACATGCATGGGAAACCCAGAGTATCGTCCACCGTGTGATTGGGAAACGATTTAAAATGCATCTCAGTTTTCGTATCCTGGTCCTCGGGTTCAACATTCCAGATGCTTTACTAACACTCTCCCCGCTTGGAGAGTCAGTGCCTTTAACCTCCTGTTTGGCACAGCTTGCCATTTCTGTGCAAGATGAACAGGAATAGGGAAAACCAATGAGAGACTAGCTGTAGGTGTCTGCACGGGCAAATGTAACGCTCATTGCCCACCAGGAAGAGGAATTAAACAAAGGCTCAGTGTGCCCTGCTGGAAACAGATTAGGGCATGAAGCAATCCTGCGGTTTTGTGCCCAACTCACAAGAAAGCGAGTTGAAGAAAGGAGCTCAGGGGCACTGTACTTCACAAACCTGCAGTGTTATAAATGACAGCTATCCTCCAAAAATATATTGAAGTAAGCCTGCGAAGAGGACTTGAAAGCGGGGCAGAGTTTCAGGAAAACGATTGCAGGGGGTAGACTGGAATTGCCCTGAAAGCATAGGAAAAGAGGCACAACATCGACAATGATGCACTTGGCCAAAAAGGGCGTATGCGTTTTTTCCTGAATATATTCAGGAAAAAACGCATACGCCCTTTTTGGCCAACCAAGCAAGCCTGTAAAGGAAATCTGCACTACAATGAAGTCTCACTGCCCCCCGGGCAAAAGGGCCATCTGAAAAAAGTGTAAAATCCAGAAAGGTAGGACAGGATATGGAGAACAGGGAGCCTTGTTATGCTGATTGGCAGGATGTAAATTGCCAGCAGCCACCCTGGAGAAGTGTATGGTGTTTCCTGAAACACGTAAGAAACAAAGCAACACAGCCTATGGCACTTCCACTTATGGTCCTATAGCTTACGGAAATTAAAATCAAAAACAGACAGCCACCCCAATATTTGGGATGGCTGTGTTCACAAGAAGCTCGTCTACAGTATCAGGTAAATATCCCAGAAAGCAAAAAATGGATAAAGAAGTTGTGGCACGTACGTACAATGCAATATCACTCAGCAATGAAATCTGTGTCATCAGGCCCGTAGCGGCATAGTGAGTGGATGCAGGTACGGTGATTCTACGTGAACTACGTCACACAGAAAAAGAAACATCATAAGATATCACTAATACACGGAATGTAAACTTGACTACACATGAACTGAATTACAAAACAGAACAGGGTCTCAAATTTAGAAAACCAACTAGTGCTTGCTTATGGGGAAAGGTGCCTTGGGGTGCTGCATAAAACCAGAGACTGAAATTAGCACAGATAACTTTCCATAAGCCAAATATGTAATAGACAAGACCTACTCCTTGCTCAACGAAATGGACCCAACACCACATATTCAACGCCTAGGAATATACCTGACTAGGAAGTATCTTAAAACCCATGGATATATATGTCTCCATAAGAGAATCAAGCGTGTGTACAGCGGCCGAAACGCAGCAGTGAAAATCCGATAAATCCCATTATCAAAATAAATTTCGAAAACAAAACACAAAGACAGTGAAATAGAGAGCAATTCTTAAATAATTCACTCAGGGCATGTGATGCAACCGGGATTGACCACATCTACACCCAGAGCTGGTTGAGACATAAGGCTGGACACTTCAGGCTGATAGCATTGGTGAGTTTTGGTGAGCAAATGCAGACCCTTTGAAGTCATACTGCATGGTACCCATTCCATGGGTCCCAACTCTCCAGGTTCAAGGGATTCTTCCTCCAGCTAAAACATGCATGGGAAACCCAGAGTATGGTCCACCGTGTGATTGGGAAACGATTTAAAATGCATCTCAGTTTTCGTATCCTGGTCCTCGGGTTCAACATTCCAGATGCTTTACTAACACTCTCCCCGCTTGGAGAGTCAGTGCCTTTAACCTCCTGTTTGGCACAGCTTGCCATTTCTGTGCAAGATGAACAGGAATAGGGAAAACCAATGAGAGACTAGCTGTAGGTGTCTGCACGGGCAAATGTAACGCTCATTGCCCACCAGGAAGAGGAATTAAACAAAGGCTCAGTGTGCCCTGCTGGAAACTGATTAGGGCATGAAGCAATCCTGCGGTTTTGTGCCCAACTCACAAGAAAGCGAGTTGAAGAAAGGAGCTCAGGGGCACTGTACTTCACAAACCTGCAGAGTTATAAATGACAGCTATCCTCCAAAAATATATTGAAGTAAGCCTGCGAAGAGGACTTGAAAGCGGGGCAGAGTTTCAGGAAAACGATTGCAGGGGGTAGACTGGAATTGCCCTGAAAGCATAGGAAAAGAGGCACAACATCGACAATGATGCACTTGGCCAAAAAGGGCGTATGCGTTTTTTCCTGAATATATTCAGGAAAAAACGCATACGCCCTTTTTGGCCAACCAAGCAAGCCTGTAAAGGAAATCTGCACTACAATGAAGTCTCACTGCCCCCCGGGCAAAAGGGCCATCTGAAAAAAGTGTAAAATCCAGAAAGGTAGGACAGGATATGGAGAACAGGGAGCCTTGTTATGCTGATTGGCAGGATGTAAATTGCCAGCAGCCACCCTGGAGAAGTGTATGGTGTTTCCTGAAACACGTAAGAAACAAAGCAACACAGCCTATGGCACTTCCACTTATGGTCCTATAGCTTACGGAAATTAAAATCAAAAACAGACAGCCACCCCAATATTTGGGATGGCTGTGTTCACAAGAAGCTCGTCTACAGTATCAGGTAAATATCCCAGAAAGCAAAAAATGGATAAAGAAGTTGTGGCACGTACGTACAATGCAATATCACTCAGCAATGAAATCTGTGTCATCAGGCCCGTAGCGGCATAGTGAGTGGATGCAGGTACGGTGATTCTACGTGAACTACGTCACACAGAAAAAGAAACATCATAAGATATCACTAATACACGGAATGTAAACTTGACTACACATGAACTGAATTACAAAACAGAACAGGGTCTCAAATTTAGAAAACCAACTAGTGCTTGCTTATGGGGAAAGGTGCCTTGGGGTGCTGCATAAAACCAGAGACTGAAATTAGCACAGATAACTTTCCATAAGCCAAATATGTAATAGACAAGACCTACTCCTTGCTCAACGAAATGGACCCAACACCACATATTCAACGCCTAGGAATATACCTGACTAGGAAGTATCTTAAAACCCATGGATATATATGTCTCCATAAGAGAATCAAGCGTGTGTACAGCGGCCGAAACGCACCAGTGAAAATCCGATAAATCCCATTATCAAAATAAATTTCGAAAACAAAACACAAAGACAGTGAAATAGAGAGCAATTCTTAAATAATTCACTCAGGGCATGTGATGCAACCGGGATTGACCACATCTACACCCAGAGCTGGTTGAGACATAAGGCTGGACACTTCAGGCTGATAGCATTGGTGAGTTTTGGTGAGCAAATGCAGACCCTTTGAAGTCATACTGCATGGTACCCATTCCATGGGTCCCAACTCTCCAGGTTCAAGGGATTCTTCCTCCAGCTAAAACATGCATGGGAAACCCAGAGTATGGTCCACCGTGTGATTGGGAAACGATTTAAAATGCATCTCAGTTTTCGTATCCTGGTCCTCGGGTTCACCATTCCAGATGCTTTACTAACACTCTCCCCGCTTGGAGAGTCAGTGCCTTTAACCTCCTGTTTGGCACAGCTTGCCATTTCTGTGCAAGATGAACAGGAATAGGGAGAACCAATGAGAGACTAGCTGTAGGTGTCTGCACGGGCAAATGTAACGCTCATTTCCCACCTGGAAGAGGAATTATCCAAAGGATCACTGTGCCCTGCCGGAAACAGATTAGGGCCTGAAGCAATCCTGCGGTTTTGTGCCCAGCTCACAAGAAAGCGAGTTGAAGAAAGGAGCTCACGGGCACTGTAATTCACAAACCTGCAGAGTTATAAATGACAGCTATCCTCCAAAATTTATTGAAGTAAGCCTGCGAAGGGGACTTGAAAGCGGGGCAGAGTTTCAGGAAAACCACTGCATGGGGTAGACTGGAATTGCCCTGAAAGCATAGGAAAAGAGGCACAACGTCAACAATGATGCACTTGGCCAAAAAGGGCGTATGCGTTTTTTCCTGAATATATTCAGGAAAAAACGCATACGCCCTTTTTGGCCAACCAAGCAAGCCTGTAAAGGAAATCTGCACTACAATGAAATCTCACTGCCCCCCCCCCGGGCAAAAGGGCCATCTGAAAAAAGTGTAAAATCCAGAAAGGTAGGACAGGATATGGAGAACAGGGAGCCTTGTTATGCTGATTGGCAGGATGTAAATTGCCAGCAGCCACCCTGGAGAAGTGTATGGTGTTTCCTGAAACACGTAAGAAACAAAGCAACACAGCCTATGGCACTTCCACTTATGGTCCTATAGCTTACGGAAATTAAAATCAAAAACAGACAGCCACCCCAATATTTGGGACGGCTGTGTTCATAAGAAGCTCGTCTACAGTATCAGGTAAATATCCCAGAAAGCAAAAAATGGATAAAGAAGTTGTGGCACGTACGTACAATGCAATATCACTCAGCAATGAAATCTGTGTCATCAGGCCCTTAGCGGCATAGTGAGTGGATGCAGGTACGGTGATTCTACGTGAACTACGTCGCACAGAAAAAGAAACATCATATCACTAATACACGGAATGTAAACTTGACTACACATGAACTGAATTACAAAAAAGAACAGGGTCTCAAATTTAGAAAACCAACTAGTGCTTGCTTATGGGGAAAGGTGCCTTGGGGTGCTGCATAAAACCAGAGACTGAAATTAGCACAGATAACTTTCCATAAGCCAAATATGTAATAGACAAGACCTACTCCTTGCTCAACGAAATGGACCCAACACCACATATTCAACGCCTAGGAATATACCTGACTAGGAAGAATCTTAAAACCCATGGATATATATGTCTCCGTAAGAGAATCAAGCGTGTGTACAGCGGCCGAAACGCAGCAGTGAAAATCCGATAAATCCCATTATCAAAATAAATTTCGAAAACAAAACACAAAGACAGTGAAATAGAGAGCAATTCTTAAATAATTCACTCAGGGCATGTGATGCAACCGGGATTGACCACATCTACACCCAGAGCTGGTTGAGACATAAGGCTGGACTCTTCAGGCTGATAGCACTGGTGAGTTTCGGTGAGCAAATGCAGACCCTTTGAAGTCATACTGCATGGTACCCATTCCATGGGTCCCAACTCTCCAGGTTCAAGGCATTCTTCCTCCAGCTAAAACATGCATGGGAAACCCAGAGTATCGTCCACCGTGTGATTGGGAAACGATTTAAAATGCATCTCAGTTTTCGTATCCTGGTCCTCGGGTTCAACATTCCAGATGCTTTACTAACACTCTCCCCGCTTGGAGAGTCAGTGCCTTTAACCTCCTGTTTGGCACAGCTTGCCATTTCTGTGCAAGATGAACAGGAATAGGGAAAACCAATGAGAGACTAGCTGTAGGTGTCTGCACGGGCAAATGTAACGCTCATTGCCCACCAGGAAGAGGAATTAAACAAAGGCTCAGTGTGCCCTGCTGGAAACTGATTAGGGCATGAAGCAATCCTGCGGTTTTGTGCCCAACTCACAAGAAAGCGAGTTGAAGAAAGGAGCTCAGGGGCATTGTACTTCACAAACCTGCAGAGTTATAAATGACAGCTATCCTCCAAAAATATATTGAAGTAAGCCTGCGAAGAGGACTTGAAAGCCGGGCACAGTTTCAGGAAAACGATTGCAGGGGGTAGACTGGAATTGCCCTGAAAGCATAGGAAAAGAGGCACAACATCGACAATGATGCACTTGGCCAAAAAGGGCGTATGCGTTTTTTCCTGAATATATTCAGGAAAAAACGCATACGCCCTTTTTGGCCAACCAAGCAAGCCTGTAAAGGAAATCTGCACTACAATGAAGTCTCACTGCCCCCCGGGCAAAAGGGCCATCTGAAAAAAGTGTAAAATCCAGAAAGGTAGGACAGGATATGGAGAACAGGGAGCCTTGTTATGCTGATTGGCAGGATGTAAATTGCCAGCAGCCACCCTGGAGAAGTGTATGGTGTTTCCTGAAACACGTAAGAAACAAAGCAACACAGCCTATGGCACTTCCACTTATGGTCCTATAGCTTACGGAAATTAAAATCAAAAACAGACAGCCACCCCAATATTTGGGATGGCTGTGTTCACAAGAAGCTCGTCTACAGTATCAGGTAAATATCCCAGAAAGCAAAAAATGGATAAAGAAGTTGTGGCACGTACGTACAATGCAATATCACTCAGCAATGAAATCTGTGTCATCAGGCCCGTAGCGGCATAGTGAGTGGATGCAGGTACGGTGATTCTACGTGAACTACGTCACACAGAAAAAGAAACATCATAAGATATCACTAATACACGGAATGTAAACTTGACTACACATGAACTGAATTACAAAACAGAACAGGGTCTCAAATTTAGAAAACCAACTAGTGCTTGCTTATGGGGAAAGGTGCCTTGGGGTGCTGCATAAAACCAGAGACTGAAATTAGCACAGATAACTTTCCATAAGCCAAATATGTAATAGACAAGACCTACTCCTTGCTCAACGAAATGGACCCAACACCACATATTCAACGCCTAGGAATATACCTGACTAGGAAGTATCTTAAAACCCATGGATATATATGTCTCCATAAGAGAATCAAGCGTGTGTACAGCGGCCGAAACGCACCAGTGAAAATCCGATAAATCCCATTATCAAAATAAATTTCGAAAACAAAACACAAAGACAGTGAAATAGAGAGCAATTCTTAAATAATTCACTCAGGGCATGTGATGCAACCGGGATTGACCACATCTACACCCAGAGCTGGTTGAGACATAAGGCTGGACACTTCAGGCTGATAGCATTGGTGAGTTTTGGTGAGCAAATGCAGACCCTTTGAAGTCATACTGCATGGTACCCATTCCATGGGTCCCAACTCTCCAGGTTCAAGGGATTCTTCCTCCAGCTAAAACATGCATGGGAAACCCAGAGTATGGTCCACCGTGTGATTGGGAAACGATTTAAAATGCATCTCAGTTTTCGTATCCTGGTCCTCGGGTTCACCATTCCAGATGCTTTACTAACACTCTCCCCGCTTGGAGAGTCAGTGCCTTTAACCTCCTGTTTGGCACAGCTTGCCATTTCTGTGCAAGATGAACAGGAATAGGGAGAACCAATGAGAGACTAGCTGTAGGTGTCTGCACGGGCAAATGTAACGCTCATTTCCCACCTGGAAGAGGAATTATCCAAAGGATCACTGTGCCCTGCCGGAAACAGATTAGGGCCTGAAGCAATCCTGCGGTTTTGTGCCCAGCTCACAAGAAAGCGAGTTGAAGAAAGGAGCTCACGGGCACTGTAATTCACAAACCTGCAGAGTTATAAATGACAGCTATCCTCCAAAATTATATTGAAGTAAGCCTGCGAAGGGGACTTGAAAGCGGGGCAGAGTTTCAGGAAAACCACTGCATGGGGTAGACTGGAATTGCCCTGAAAGCATAGGAAAAGAGGCACAACGTCAACAATGATGCACTTGGCCAAAAAGGGCGTATGCGTTTTTTCCTGAATATATTCAGGAAAAAACGCATACGCCCTTTTTGGCCAACCAAGCAAGCCTGTAAAGGAAATCTGCACTACAATGAAATCTCACTGCCCCCCCCCCGGGCAAAAGGGCCATCTGAAAAAAGTGTAAAATCCAGAAAGGTAGGACAGGATATGGAGAACAGGGAGCCTTGTTATGCTGATTGGCAGGATGTAAATTGCCAGCAGCCACCCTGGAGAAGTGTATGGTGTTTCCTGAAACACGTAAGAAACAAAGCAACACAGCCTATGGCACTTCCACTTATGGTCCTATAGCTTACGGAAATTAAAATCAAAAACAGACAGCCACCCCAATATTTGGGACGGCTGTGTTCATAAGAAGCTCGTCTACAGTATCAGGTAAATATCCCAGAAAGCAAAAAATGGATAAAGAAGTTGTGGCACGTACGTACAATGCAATATCACTCAGCAATGAAATCTGTGTCATCAGGCCCTTAGCGGCATAGTGAGTGGATGCAGGTACGGTGATTCTACGTGAACTACGTCGCACAGAAAAAGAAACATCATAAGATATCACTAATACACGGAATGTAAACTTGACTACACATGAACTGAATTACAAAAAAGAACAGGGTCTCAAATTTAGAAAACCAACTAGTGCTTGCTTATGGGGAAAGGTGCCTTGGGGTGCTGCATAAAACCAGAGACTGAAATTAGCACAGATAACTTTCCATAAGCCAAATATGTAATAGACAAGACCTACTCCTTGCTCAACGAAATGGACCCAACACCACATATTCAACGCCTAGGAATATACCTGACTAGGAAGAATCTTAAAACCCATGGATATATATGTCTCCGTAAGAGAATCAAGCGTGTGTACAGCGGCCGAAACGCAGCAGTGAAAATCCGATAAATCCCATTATCAAAATAAATTTCGAAAACAAAACACAAAGACAGTGAAATAGAGAGCAATTCTTAAATAATTCACTCAGGGCATGTGATGCAACCGGGATTGACCACATCTACACCCAGAGCTGGTTGAGACATAAGGCTGGACTCTTCAGGCTGATAGCACTGGTGAGTTTCGGTGAGCAAATGCAGACCCTTTGAAGTCATACTGCATGGTACCCATTCCATGGGTCCCAACTCTCCAGGTTCAAGGCATTCTTCCTCCAGCTAAAACATGCATGGGAAACCCAGAGTATCGTCCACCGTGTGATTGGGAAACGATTTAAAATGCATCTCAGTTTTCGTATCCTGGTCCTCGGGTTCAACATTCCAGATGCTTTACTAACACTCTCCCCGCTTGGAGAGTCAGTGCCTTTAACCTCCTGTTTGGCACAGCTTGCCATTTCTGTGCAAGATGAACAGGAATAGGGAAAACCAATGAGAGACTAGCTGTAGGTGTCTGCACGGGCAAATGTAACGCTCATTGCCCACCAGTAAGAGGAATTAAACAAAGGCTCAGTGTGCCCTGCTGGAAACTGATTAGGGCATGAAGCAATCCTGCGGTTTTGTGCCCAACTCACAAGAAAGCGAGTTGAAGAAAGGAGCTCAGGGGCATTGTACTTCACAAACCTGCAGAGTTATAAATGACAGCTATCCTCCAAAAATATATTGAAGTAAGCCTGCGAAGAAGACTTGAAAGCCGGGCACAGTTTCAGGAAAACGATTGCAGGGGGTAGACTGGAATTGCCCTGAAAGCATAGGAAAAGAGGCACAACATCGACAATGATGCACTTGGCCAAAAAGGGCGTATGCGTTTTTTCCTGAATATATTCAGGAAAAAACGCATACGCCCTTTTTGGCCAACCAAGCAAGCCTGTAAAGGAAATCTGCACTACAATGAAGTCTCACTGCCCCCCGGGCAAAAGGGCCATCTGAAAAAAGTGTAAAATCCAGAAAGGTAGGACAGGATATGGAGAACAGGGAGCCTTGTTATGCTGATTGGCAGGATGTAAATTGCCAGCAGCCACCCTGGAGAAGTGTATGGTGTTTCCTGAAACACGTAAGAAACAAAGCAACACAGCCTATGGCACTTCCACTTATGGTCCTATAGCTTACGGAAATTAAAATCAAAAACAGACAGCCACCCCAATATTTGGGATGGCTGTGTTCACAAGAAGCTCGTCTACAGTATCAGGTAAATATCCCAGAAAGCAAAAAATGGATAAAGAAGTTGTGGCACGTACGTACAATGCAATATCACTCAGCAATGAAATCTGTGTCATCAGGCCCGTAGCGGCATAGTGAGTGGATGCAGGTACGGTGATTCTACGTGAACTACGTCACACAGAAAAAGAAACATCATAAGATATCACTAATACACGGAATGTAAACTTGACTACACATGAACTGAATTACAAAACAGAACAGGGTCTCAAATTTAGAAAACCAACTAGTGCTTGCTTATGGGGAAAGGTGCCTTGGGGTGCTGCATAAAACCAGAGACTGAAATTAGCACAGATAACTTTCCATAAGCCAAATATGTAATAGACAAGACCTACTCCTTGCTCAACGAAATGGACCCAACACCACATATTCAACGCCTAGGAATATACCTGACTAGGAAGTATCTTAAAACCCATGGATATATATGTCTCCATAAGAGAATCAAGCGTGTGTACAGCGGCCGAAACGCAGCAGTGAAAATCCGATAAATCCCATTATCAAAATAAATTTCGAAAACAAAACACAAAGACAGTGAAATAGAGAGCAATTCTTAAATAATTCACTCAGGGCATGTGATGCAACCGGGATTGACCACATCTACACCCAGAGCTGGTTGAGACATAAGGCTGGACACTTCAGGCTGATAGCATTGGTGAGTTTTGGTGAGCAAATGCAGACCCTTTGAAGTCATACTGCATGGTACCCATTCCATGGGTCCCAACTCTCCAGGTTCAAGGGATTCTTCCTCCAGCTAAAACATGCATGGGAAACCCAGAGTATGGTCCACCGTGTGATTGGGAAACGATTTAAAATGCATCTCAGTTTTCGTATCCTGGTCCTCGGGTTCACCATTCCAGATGCTTTACTAACACTCTCCCCGCTTGGAGAGTCAGTGCCTTTAACCTCCTGTTTGGCACAGCTTGCAATTTCTGTGCAAGATGAACAGGAATAGGGAGAACCAATGAGAGACTAGCTGTAGGTGTCTGCACGGGCAAATGTAACGCTCATTTCCCACCTGGAAGAGGAATTATCCAAAGGATCACTGTGCCCTGCCGGAAACAGATTAGGGCCTGAAGCAATCCTGCGGTTTTGTGCCCAGCTCACAAGAAAGCGAGTTGAAGAAAGGAGCTCACGGGCACTGTAATTCACAAACCTGCAGAGTTATAAATGACAGCTATCCTCCAAAATTATATTGAAGTAAGCCTGCGAAGGGGACTTGAAAGCGGGGCAGAGTTTCAGGAAAACCACTGCATGGGGTAGACTGGAATTGCCCTGAAAGCATAGGAAAAGAGGCACAACGTCAACAATGATGCACTTGGCCAAAAAGGGCGTATGCGTTTTTTCCTGAATATATTCAGGAAAAAACGCATACGCCCTTTTTGGCCAACCAAGCAAGCCTGTAAAGGAAATCTGCACTACAATGAAATCTCACTGCCCCCCCCCGGGCAAAAGGGCCATCTGAAAAAAGTGTAAAATCCAGAAAGGTAGGACAGGATATGGAGAACAGGGAGCCTTGTTATGCTGATTGGCAGGATGTAAATTGCCAGCAGCCACCCTGGAGAAGTGTATGGTGTTTCCTGAAACACGTAAGAAACAAAGCAACACAGCCTATGGCACTTCCACTTATGGTCCTATAGCTTACGGAAATTAAAATCAAAAACAGACAGCCACCCCAATATTTGGGACGGCTGTGTTCATAAGAAGCTCGTCTACAGTATCAGGTAAATATCCCAGAAAGCAAAAAATGGATAAAGAAGTTGTGGCACGTACGTACAATGCAATATCACTCAGCAATGAAATCTGTGTCATCAGGCCCTTAGCGGCATAGTGAGTGGATGCAGGTACGGTGATTCTACGTGAACTACGTCACACAGAAAAAGAAACATCATAAGATATCACTAATACACGGAATGTAAACTTGACTACACATGAACTGAATTACAAAACAGAACAGGGTCTCAAATTTAGAAAACCAACTAGTGCTTGCTTATGGGGAAAGGTGCCTTGGGGTGCTGCATAAAACCAGAGACTGAAATTAGCACAGATAACTTTCCATAAGCCAAATATGTAATAGACAAGACCTACTCCTTGCTCAACGAAATGGACCCAACACCACATATTCAACGCCTAGGAATATACCTGACTAGGAAGAATCTTAAAACCCATGGATATATATGTCTCCGTAAGAGAATCAAGCGTGTGTACAGCGGCCGAAACGCAGCAGTGAAAATCCGATACATCCCATTATCAAAATAAATTTCGAAAACAAAACACAAAGACAGTGAAATAGAGAGCAATTCTTAAATAATTCACTCAGGGCATGTGATGCAACCGGGATTGACCACATCTACACCCAGAGCTGGTTGAGTCATAAGGCTGGACACTTCAGGCTGATAGCATTGGTGAGTTTTGGTGAGCAAATGCAGACCCTTTGAAGTCATACTGCATGGTGCCCATTCCATGGGTCCCAACTCTCCAGGTTCAAGGGATTCTTCCTCCAGCTAAAACATGCATGGGAAACCCAGAGTATGGTCCACCGTGTGATTGGGAAACGATTTAAAATGCATCTCAGTTTTCGTATCCTGGTCCTCGGGTTCACCATTCCAGATGCTTTACTAACACTCTCCCCGCTTGGAGAGTCAGTGCCTTTAACCTCCTGTTTGGCACAGCTTGCAATTTCTGTGCAAGATGAACAGGAATAGGGAGAACAAATGAGAGACTAGCTGTAGGTGTCTGCACGGGCAAATGTAACGCTCATTTCCCACCAGGAAGAGGAATTATCCAAAGGATCACTGTGCCCTGCCGGAAACAGATTAGGGCCTGAAACAATCCTGCGGTTTTGTGCCCAGCTCACAAGAAAGCGAGTTGAAGAAAGGAGCTCAGGGGCACTGTACTTCACAAACCTGCAGTGTTATAAATGACAGCTATCCTCCAAAAATATATTGAAGTAAGCCTGCGAAGAGGACTTGAAAGCGGGGCAGAGTTTCAGGAAAACGATTGCAGGGGGTAGACTGGAATTGCCCTGAAAGCATAGGAAAAGAGGCACAACGTCGACAATGATGCACTTGGTCAAAAAGGGCGTATGCGTTTTTTCCTGAATATATTCAGGAAACAACGCATACGCCCTTTTTGGCCAACCAAGCAAGCCTGTAAAGGAAATCTGCACTACAATGAAATCTCACTGCCCCCCCCCGGGCAAAAGGGCCATCTGAAAAAAGTGTAAAATCCAGAAAGGTAGGACAGGATATGGAGAACAGGGAGCCTTGTTATGCTGATTGGCAGGATGTAAATTGCCTGTAGCCACCCTGGAGAAGTGTATGGTGTTTCCTGAAACACGTAAGAAACAAAGCAACACAGCCTATGGCACTTCCACTTATGGTCCTATAGCTTACGGAAATTAAAATCAAAAACAGACAGCCAACCCAATATTTGGGACGGCTGTGTTTACAAGAAGCTCGTCTACAGTATCAGGTAAATATCCCAGAAAGCAAAAAATGGATAAAGAAGTTGTGGCACGTACGTACAATGCAATATCACTCAGCAATGAAATCTGTGTCATCAGGCCCGTAGCGGCATAGTGAGTGGATGCAGGTACGGTGATTCTACGTGAACTACGTCACACAGAAAAAGAAACATCATAAGATATCACTAATACACGGAATGTAAACTTGACTACACATGAACTGAATTACAAAAAAGAACAGGGTCTCAAATTTAGAAAACCAACTAGTGCTTGCTTATGGGGAAAGGTGCCTTGGGGTGCTGCATAAAACCAGAGACTGAAATTACCACAGATAACTTTCCATAAGCCAAATATGTAATAGACAAGACCTACTCCTTGCTCAACGAAATGGACCCAACACCACATATTCAACGCATAGGAATATACCTGACTAGGAAGAATCTTAAAACCCATGGATATATATGTCTCTGTAAGAGAATCAAGCGTGTGTACAGCGGCATAAACGCAGCAGTGAAAATCCGATAAATCCCATTATCAAAATAAATTTCGAAAACAAAACACAAAGACAGTGAAATAGAGAGCAATTCTTAAATAATTCACTCAGGGCATGTGATGCAACCGGGATTGACCACATCTACACCCAGAGCTGGTTGAGACATAAGGCTGGACACTTCAGGCTGATAGCATTGGTGAGTTTTGGTGAGCAAATGCAGACCCTTTGAAGTCATACTGCATGGTACCCATTCCATGGGTCCCAACTCTCCAGGTTCAAGGGATTCTTCCTCCAGCTAAAACATGCATGGGAAACCCAGAGTATGGTCCACCGTGTGATTGGGAAACAATTTAAAATGCATCTCAGTTTTCGTATCCTGGTCCTCGGGTTCACCATTCCAGATGCTTTACTAACACTCTCCCCGCTTGGAGAGTCAGTGCCTTTAACCTCCTGTTTGGCACAGCTTGCAATTTCTGTGCAAGATGAACAGGAATAGGGATAACCAATGAGAGACTAGCTGTAGGTGTCTGCACGGGCAAATGTAACGCTCATTTCCCACCAGGAAGAGGAATTATCCAAAGGATCACTGTGCCCTGCCGGAAACAGATTAGGGCCTGAAGCAATCCTGCGGTTTTGTGCCCAGCTCACAAGAAAGCGAGTTGAAGAAAGGAGGTCAGGGGCACTGTATTTCACAAACCTGCAGAGTTATAAATGACAGCTATCCTCCAAAAATATATTGAAGTAAGCCTGCGAAGAGGACTTGAAAGCGGGGCAGAGTTTCAGGAAAACGATTGCAGGGGGTAGACTGGAATTGCCCTGAAAGAATAGGAAAAGAGGCACAACGTCGACAATGATGCACTTGGCCAAAAAGGGCGTATGCGTTTTTTCCTGAATATATTCAGGAAAAAAAGCATATGCCCTTTTTGGCCAACCAAGCAAGCCTGTAAAGGAAATCTGCACTACAATGAAATCTCACTGCCCCCCCCCGGGCAAAAGGGCCATCTGAAAAAAGTGTAAAATCCAGAAAGGTAGGACAGGATATGGAGAACAGGGAGCCTTGTTATGCTGATTGGCAGGATGTAAATTGCCAGCAGCCACCCTGGAGAAGTGTATGGTGTTTCCTGAAACACGTAAGAAACAAAGCAACACAGCCTATGGCACTTCCACTTATGGTCCTATAGCTTACGGAAATTAAAATCAAAAACAGACAGCCACCCCAATATTTGGGACGGCTGTGTTCACAAGAAGCTCGTCTACAGTATCAGGTAAATATCCCAGAAAGCAAAAAATGGATAAAGAAGTTGTGGCACGTACGTACAATGCAATATCACTCAGCAATGAAATCTGTGTCATCAGGCCCGTAGCGGCATAGTGAGTGGATGCAGGTACGGTGATTCTACGTGAACTACGTCACACAGAAAAAGAAACATCATAAGTTATCACTAATACACGGAATGAAAACTTGACTACACATGAACTGAATTACAAAAAAGAAAGGGTCTCAAATTTAGAAAACCAACTAGTGCTTGCTTATGGGGAAAGGTGCCTTGGGGTGCTGCATAAAACCAGAGACTGAAATTACCACAGATAACTTTCCATAAGCCAAATATGTAATAGACAAGACCTACTCCTTGCTCAACGAAATGGACCCAACACCACATATTCAACGCCTAGGAATATACCTGACTAGGAAGAATCTTAAAACCCATGGATATATATGTCTCCGTAAGAGAATCAAGCGTGTGTACAGCGGCCGAAACGCAGCAGTGATAATCCGATAAATCCCATTATCAAAATAAATTTCGAAAACAAAACACAAAGACAGTGAAATAGAGAGCAATTCTTAAATAATTCACTCAGGGCATGTGATGCAACCGGGATTGACCACATCTACACCCAGAGCTGGTTGAGACATAAGGCTGGACACTTCAGGCTGATAGCATTGGTGAATTTCGGTGAGCAAATGCAGACCCTTTGAAGTCATACTGCATGGTACCCATTCCATGGGTCCCAACTCTCCAGGTTCAAGGGATTCTTCCTCCAGCTAAAACATGCATGGGAAACCCAGAGTATGGTCCACCGTGTGATTGGGAAACGATTTAAAATGCATCTCAGTTTTCGTATCCTGGTCCTCGGGTTCACCATTCCAGATGCTTTACTAACACTCTCCCCGCTTGGAGAGTCAGTGCCTTTAACCTCCTGTTTGGCACAGCTTGCAATTTCTGTGCAAGATGAACAGGAATAGGGAGAACCAATGAGAGACTAGCTGTAGGTGTCTGCACGGGCAAATGTAACGCTCATTTCCCACCAGGAAGAGGAATTATCCAAAGGATCACTGTGCCCTGCCGGAAACAGATTAGGGCCTGAAGCAATCCTGCGGTTTTGTGCCCAGCTCACAAGAAAGCGAGTTGAAGAAAGGAGCTCAGGGGCACTGTACTTCACAAACCTGCAGAGTTATAAATGACAGCTATCCTCCAAAAATATATTGAAGTAAGCCTGCGAAGGGGACTTGAAAGCGGGGCCGAGTTTCAGGAAAACCACTGCATGGGGTAGACTGGAATTGCCCTGAAAGCATAGGAAAAGAGGCACAACGTCGAGAATGATGCACTTGGCCAAAAAGGGCGTATGCGTTTTTTCCTGAATATATTCAGGAAAAAACGCATACGCCCTTTTTGGCCAACCAAGCAAGCCTGTAAAGGAAATCTGCACTACAATGAAGTCTCACTGCCCCCCGGGCAAAAGGGCCATCTGAAAAAAGTGTAAAATCCAGAAAGGTAGGACAGGATATGGAGAACAGGGAGCCTTGTTATGCTGATTGGCAGGATGTAAATTGCCAGCAGCCACCCTGGAGAAGTGTATGGTGTTTCCTGAAACACGTAAGAAACAAAGCAACACAGCCTATGGCACTTCCACTTATGGTCCTATAGCTTACGGAAATTAAAATCAAAAACAGGCAGCCACCCCAATATTTGGGATGGCTGTGTTCACAAGAAGCTCGTCTACAGTATCAGGTAAATATCCCAGAAAGCAAAAAATGGATAAAGAAATTGTGGCACGTACGTACAATGCAATATCACTCAGCAATGAAATCTGTGTCATCAGGCCCTTAGCGGCATAGTGAGTGGATGCAGGTACGGTGATTCTACGTGAACTACGTCACACAGAAAAAGAAACATCATAAGATATCACTAATACACGGAATGTAAACTTGACTACACATGAACTGAATTACAAAAAAGAACAGGGTCTCAAATTTAGAAAACCAACTAGTGCTTGCTTATGGGGAAAGGAGGCTTGGGGTGCTGCATAAAACCAGAGGCTGAAATTAGCACAGATAACTTTCCATAAGCCAAATATGTAATAGACAAGACCTACTCCTTGCTCAACGAAATGGACCCAACACCACATATTCAACGCCTAGGAATATACCTGACTAGGAAGAATCTTAAAACCCATGGATATATATGTCTCCGTAAGAGAATCAAGCGTGTGTACAGCGGCCGAAACGCAGCAGTGAAAATCCGATAAATCCCATTATCAAAATAAATTTCGAAAACAAAACAGAAAGACAGTGAAATAGAGAGCAATTCTTAAATAATTCACTCAGGGCATGTCATGCAACCGGGATTGATCACATCTACACCCAGAGCTCGTTGAGACATAAGGCTGGACACTTCAGGCTGATAGCATTGGTGAGTCTCGGTGAGCAAATGCAGACCCTTTGAAGTCATACTGCATGGTACCCATTCCATGGGTCCCAACTCTCCAGGTTCAAGGCATTCTTCCTCCAGCTAAAACATGCATGGGAAACCCAGAGTATCGTCCACCGTGTGATTGGGAAACAATTTAAAATGCATCTCAGTTTTCGTATCCTGGTCCTCGGGTTCACCATTCCAGATGCTTTACTAACACTCTCCCCGCTTGGAGAGTCAGTGCCTTTAACCTCCTCTTTGGCACAGCTTGCAATTTCTGTGCAAGATGAACAGGAATAGGGAGAACCAAAGAGAGACTAGCTGTAGGTGTCTGCACGGGCAAATGTAACGCTCATTGCCGACCAGGAAGAGGAATTAAACAAAGGCTCAGTGTGCCCTGCGGGAAACAGATTAGGGCCTGAAGCAATCCTGCGGGTTTGTGCCAAGCTCACAAGAAAGCGAGTTGAAGAAAGGAGCTCAGGGGCACTGTACTTCACAAACCTGCAGAGTTATATATGACAGCTATCATCCAAAAGTATACTGAAGTAAGCCTGCGAAGGGGACTTGAAAGCGGGGCAGAATTTCAGGAAAACGATTGCAGGGGGTAGACTGGAAATGCCCTGAAAGCATAGGAAAAGAGGCACAACGTCGACAATGATGCACTTGGCCAAAAAGGGCGTATGCGTTTTTTCCTGAATATATTCAGGAAAAAAAGCATATGCCCTTTTTGGCCAACCAAGCAAGCCTGTAAAGGAAGTCTGCACTACAATGAAGTCTCACTGCCCCCCGGGCAAAAGGGCCATCTGAAAAAAGTGTAAAATCCTGAAAGGTAGGACAGGATATGGAGAACAGGGAGCCTTGTTATGCTGATTGGCAGGATGTAAATTGCCAGCAGCCACCCTGGAGAAGTGTATGGTGTTTCCTGAAACACGTAAGAAACAAAGCAACACAGCCTATGTCACTTCCACTTATGGTCCTATAGCTTACGGAAATTAAAATCAAAAACAGACAGCCACCCCAATATTTGGGACGGCTGTGTTCACAAGAAGCTCGTCTACAGTATCAGGTAAATATCCCAGAAAGCAAAAAATGGATAAAGAAGTTGTGGCACGTACGTACAATGCAATATCACTCAGCAATGAAATCTGTGTCATCAGGCCCCTAGCGGCATAGTGAGTGGATGCAGGTACGGTGATTCTACGTGAACTACGTCAAACAGAAAAAGAAACATCATAAGATATCACTAATACACGGAATGTAAACTTGACTACACATGAACTGAATTACAAAACAGAACAGGGTCTCAAATTTAGAAAACCAACTAGTGCTTGCTTATGGGGAAAGGTGCGTTGGGGTGCTGCATAAAACCAGAGACTGAAATTAGCACAGATAACTTTCCATAAGCCAAATATGTAATAGACAAGACCTACTCCTTGCTCAACGAAATGGACCCAACACCACATATTTAACGCCTAGGAATATACCTGATTAGGAAGAATCTTAAAACCCATGGATATATATGTCTCCGTAAGAGAATCAAGCGTGTGTACAGCGGCCGAAACGCAGTAGTGAAAATCCGATAAATCCCATTATCAAAATAAATTTCGAAAACAAAACAGAAAGACAGTGAAATAGAGAGCAATTCTTAAATAATTCACTCAGGGCATGTGATGCAACCGGGATTTAACACATCTACACCCAGAGCTGGTTGAGACATAAGGCTGGATACTTCAGGCTGATAGCATTGGTGAGTTTCGGTGAGCAAATGCAGACCCTTTGAAGTCATACTGCATGGTACCCATTCCATGGGTCCCAACTCTCCAGGTTCAAGGGATTCTTCCTCCAGCTAAAACATGCATGGGAAACCCAGAGTATGGTCCACCGTGTGATTGGGAAACGATTTAAAATGCATCTCAGTTTTCGTATCCTGGTCCTCGGGTTCACCATTCCAGATGCTTTACTAACACTCTCCCCGCTTGGAGAGTCAGTGCCTTTAACCTCCTGTTTGGCACAGCTTGCAATTTCTGTGCAAGATGAACAGGAATAGGGAGAACCAATGAGAGACTAGCTGTAGGTGTCTGCACGGGCAAATGTAACGCTCATTTCCCACCAGGAAGAGGAATTATCCAAAGGATCACTGTGCCCTGCCGGAAACAGGTTAGGGCCTGAAGCAATCCTGCGGTTTTGTGCCCAGCTCACAAGAAAGCGAGTTGAAGAAAGGAGCTCAGGGGCACTGTACTTCACAAACCTGCAGAGTTATAAATGACAGCTATCCTCCAAAAATATATTGAAGTAAGCCTGCGAAGGGGACTTGAAAGCGGGGCCGAGTTTCAGGAAAACCACTGCATGGGGTAGACTGGAATTGCCCTGAAAGCATAGGAAAAGAGGCACAACGTCGAGAATGATGCACTTGGCCAAAAAGGGCGTATGCGTTTTTTCCTGAATATATTCAGGAAAAAACGCATACGCCCTTTTTGGCCAACCAAGCAAGCCTGTAAAGGAAATCTGCACTACAATGAAGTCTCACTGCCCCCCGGGCAAAAGGGCCATCTGAAAAAAGTGTAAAATCCAGAAAGGTAGGACAGGATATGGAGAACAGGGAGCCTTGTTATGCTGATTGGCAGGATGTAAATTGCCAGCAGCCACCCTGGAGAAGTGTATGGTGTTTCCTGAAACACGTAAGAAACAAAGCAACACAGCCTATGGCACTTCCACTTATGGTCCTATAGCTTACGGAAATTAAAATCAAAAACAGGCAGCCACCCCAATATTTGGGACGGCTGTGTTCACAAGAAGCTCGTCTACAGTATCAGGTAAATATCCCAGAAAACAAAAAATGGATAAAGAAATTGTGGCACGTACGTACAATGCAATATCACTCAGCAATGAAATCTGTGTCATCAGGCCCTTAGCGGCATAGTGAGTGGATGCAGGTACGGTGATTCTACGTGAACTACGTCACACAGAAAAAGAAACATCATAAGATATCACTAATACACGGAATGTAAACTTGACTACACATGAACTGAATTACAAAAAAGAACAGGGTCTCAAATTTAGAAAACCAACTAGTGCTTGCTTATGGGGAAAGGAGGCTTGGGGTGCTGCATAAAACCAGAGGCTGAAATTAGCACAGATAACTTTCCATAAGCCAAATATGTAATAGACAAGACCTACTCCTTGCTCAACGAAAGGGACCCAACACCACATATTCAACGCCTAGGAATATACCTGACTAGGAAGAATCTTTAAACCCATGTATATATATGTCTCCGTAAGAGAATCAAGCGTGTGTACAGCGGCCGAAACGCAGCAGTGAAAATCCGATAAATCCCATTATCAAAATAAATTTCGAAAACAAAACAGAAAGACAGTGAAATAGAGAGCAATTCTTAAATAATTCACTCAGGGCATGTCATGCAACCGGGATTGATCACATCTACACCCAGAGCTCGTTGAGACATAAGGCTGGACACTTCAGGCTGATAGCATTGGTGAGTCTCGGTGAGCAAATGCAGACCCTTTGAAGTCATACTGCATGGTACCCATTCCATGGGTCCCAACTCTCCAGGTTCAAGGGATTCTTCCTCCAGCTAAAACATGCATGGGAAACCCAGAGTATCTTCCACCGTGTGATTGGGAAACGATTTAAAATGCATCTCAGTTTTCGTATCCTGGTCCTCGGGTTCAACATTCCAGATGCTTTACTAACACTCTCCCCGCTTGGAGAGTCAGTGCCTTTAACCTCCTCTTTGGCACAGCTTGCAATTTCTGTGCAAGATGAACAGGAATAGGGAGAACCAATGAGAGACTAGCTGTAGGTGTCTGCATGGGCAAATGTAACGCTCATTGCCCACCAGGAAGGGGAAATAAACAAAGGCTCAGTGTGCCCTGCTGGAAACAGATTAGGGCCTGAAAAAATCCTGCGGTTTTGTGCCCAGCTCACAAGAAAGCGAGGTGAAGAAAGGAGCTCAGGGGCACTGTAATTCACAAACCTACAGAGTTATAAATGACAGCTATCTTCCAAAAGTATATTGAAGTAAGCCTGCGAAGGGGACTTGAAAGCGGGCAGAATTTCAGGAAAACGATTGCAGGGGGTAGACTGGAATTGCCCTGAAAGCATAGGAAAAGAGGCACAACGTCGACAATGATGCACTTGGCCAAAAAGGGCGTATGCGTTTTTTCCTGAATATATTCAGGAAAAAACGCATACGCCCTTTTTGGCCAACCAAGCAAGCCTGTAAAGGAACTCTGCACTACAATGAAGTCTCACTGCCCCTCGGGCAAGAGGGCCATCTGAAAAAAGTGTAAAATCCAGGAAGGTAGGACAGGATATGGAGAACAGGGAGCCTTGTTATGCTGATTGGCAGGATGTAAATTGCCAGCAGCCACCCTGGAGAAGTGTATGGTGTTTCCTGAAACACATAAGAAACAGAGCAACACAGCCTATGGCACTTCCACTTATGGTCCTATAGCTTACGGAAATTAAAATCAAAAACAGACAGCCACCCCAATATTTGGGACGGCTGTGTTCACAAGAAGCTCGTCTACAGTATCAGGTAAATATCCCAGAAAGCAAAAAATGGATAAAGAAGTTGTGGCACGTACGTACAATGCAATATCACTCAGCAATGAAATCTGTGTCATCAGGCCCGTAGCGGCATAGTGAGTGGATGCAGGTACGGTGATTCTACGTGAACTACGTCACACAGAAAAAGAAACATCATAAGATATCACTAATACACGGAATGTAAACTTGACTACACATGAACTGAATTACAAAACAGAACAGGGTCTCAAATTTAGAAAATCAACTAGTGCTTGCTTATGGGGAAAGGGGCCTTGGGGTGCTGCATAAAACCAGAGACTGAAATTAGCACAGATAACTTTCCATAAGCCAAATATGTAATAGACAAGACCTACTCCTTGCTCAACGAAATGGACCCAACACCACATATTCAACGCCTAGGAATATACCTGACTAGGAAGAATCTTAAAACCCATGGATATATATGTCTCCATAAGAGAATCAAGCGTGTGTACAGCGGCCGAAACGCAGCAGTGAAAATCCGATAAATCCCATTATCAAAATAAATTTCGAAAACAAAACACAAAGACAGTGAAATAGAGAGCAATTCTTAAATAATTCACTCAGGGCATGTGATGCAACCGGGATTGACCACATCTACACCCAGAGCTGGTTGAGACATAAGGCTGGACACTTCAGGCTGATAGCATTGGTGAGTTTCGGTGAGCAAATGCAGACCCTTTGAAGTCATACTGCATGGTACCCATTCCATGGGTCCCAACTCTCCAGGTTCAAGGGATTCTTCCTCCAGCTAAAACATGCATGGGAAACCCAGAGTATGGTCCACCGTGTGATTGGGAAACGATTTAAAATGCATCTCAGTTTTCGTATCCTGGTCCTCGGGTTCACCATTCCAGATGCTTTACTAACACTCTCCCCGCTTGGAGAGTCAGTGCCTTTAACCTCCTCTTTGGCACAGCTTGCAATTTCTGTGCAAGATGAACAGGAATAGGGAGAACCAATGAGAGACTACCTGTAGGTGTCTGCACGGGCAAATGTAACGCTCATCGCCCACCAGGAAGAGGAATTAAACAAAGGCTCAGTGTGCCCTGCTGGAAACAGATTAGGGCCTGAAGCAATCCTGCGGTTTTCTGCCCAGCTCACAAGAAAGCCAGTTGAAGAAAGGAGCTCAGGGGCACTGTAATTCACAAACCTGCAGAGTTATAAATAACAGCTATCCTCCAAAAATATATTGAAGTAAGCCTGCGAAGGGGACTGGAAAGCGGGGCAGAATTTCAGGAAAACGATTGCAGGGGGTAGACTGGAATTGCCTTGAAAGCATAGGAAAAGAGACAGAACGTTGACAATGATGCCCTTGGCCAAAAAGTGCGTATGCGTTTTTTCCTGAATATATTCAGGAAAAAACGCATACGAACTTTTTGGCCAACCAAGCAAGCTTGTAAAGAAATCTGCACTACAATGAAGTCTCACTGCCCCCCGGGCAAAAGGCCCATCTGAAAAAGTGTAAAATCCAGAAAGGTAGGACAGGATATGGAGAACAGTGAGCCTTGTTATGCCGATTGGCAGGATGTAAATTGCCAACAGCCAACCTGGAGAAGTGTATGGTGTTTCCTGAAACACGTAAGAAATAAAGCAACACAGCCTATGGCACTTCCACTTATGGTCTTACAGCTTAGGGAAATTAAAATCAAAAACACCCAGCCACCTCAAAGTTTAGGACCTCTCTGTTCACAAGAACCTCGTTTACAGTACCAGGTAAATATCTCAGAGAGCAAACAATGGATAAAGAAGTTGTGGTACGTACGTACAATGGAATATCACTCAGCAATGAAATCTGTGTCATCAGGCCCGTAGTGGCATAGTGAGTGGATACAGGTATGGTGATTCTACGTGAAATAAGTCACACATAAAAAGAAACATCATAAAATATCACTAATACACAGTATGTAAACTTGACTACACATGAACTGAATTACAAA
The DNA here is from genome assembly GCF_963924675.1 of Phocoena phocoena. NCBI lineage: Eukaryota > Metazoa > Chordata > Mammalia > Artiodactyla > Phocoenidae > Phocoena > Phocoena phocoena. The sequence continues at coordinate 174,501 of NW_027077584.1, read as the reverse complement.
ACAGAACAGTCTCAAATTTAGAAAACCAACTTGTGCTTTCTTATGGAGAAAGGTGCGTTGGAGTGCTGCATAAAACCAGAGACTGAAATTAGCACAGATACTGTTCCATAAGCCAAATATGTAATAGACAAGACCTACTCCTTGCTCAACGAAATGGACTCAACACCACATATTCAACGCCTAGGAATATACCTGACTAGGAAGAATCTTAAAACCCGTGGATATTTATGTCTCCGTAAGAGAATCAAGAGTGTGTACAGCGGCATTAACGCAGCAGTGAAAATCCGATAAATCCCAGTGTCAAAAAAAAATTTCAAAAACAAAACACAATGACAGTGAAATAGAGAGCAATTCTTAAATAACTCACACAAGGCATGTGATGCAACCTGGTTTACCACATCTACACCCAGAGCTGGGTGAGAGATAAGGCTTGACCCTTTGGGCTGATAGCATTGGTGAGGTTCAGTGAGCAAATGCAGACCCTTTGATGTCATACTACCTGGTACCCATTCCATGGTTCCCAACTCTCCAGGTTCAAGGGATTCTTCCTTCTGCTAAAATTTGCATGGGAAACCCACAGTATGCTCCACCGTGTGACTGGGAAACCTTTGTACATGCATGTCTGTTTTCGTCCCCTGGTACTCAGGTTCACCATTCCAGACCCTTTTCTTACACTCTCCCCATTTGGAGAGTCAGTGCCTTTAACCTCCTGTTTGGCACTGTTTGCAATTTCTGCGCAAGATGAACAGGAATAAGGAGAACCAATGGGAGACTATCTGTAGGTGTGTGCACGGGCAAATATTTTTTTTAACATCTTTATTGGGGTATAATTGCTTTACAATGGTGTGTTAGTTTTTGCTTTATAACAAAGTGAATCAGCTATACATATACATATGCTCCCTGTGTCTTCCCTCTTGTGTCTCCCTCCCTCCCTCTCTCCCCCTTCCACCCCTCCAGGCTGTCCCAACGCCCCGAGCTAATATCCCTGTGCCTTGCGGCTGCTTCCCCCTTGCTATCTACCTTACTACATTTGTTAGTGTGTATATGTCCATGACTCTCTCTCGCCCTGTCAAAACTCACCATTCCCCCTCCCCATATCCTCAATTCCGTTCTCCAGTAGGTCTGCGCCTCTATTCCTGTCTTATCCCTAGGTTCTTCATGACATTTTTTTCCTTTAAATTCCATATATATGTGTTAGCATACGCTATTTGTCTTTTTCTTTCTGACTTACTTCACTCTGTATGACAGACTCTAGGTCTATCCATCTCATTACAAATAACTCAGTTTCATTTCTTTTTAAGGCTGAGTAATATTCCATTGTGTATATGTGCCACATCTTCTTTATCCATTCGTCCGATGATGGGCGCTTAGGTTCTTTCCATCTCCGGGCTATTGTAAATAGAGCTGCAATGAACATTTTGGTACATGCCTCTTTTTGAATTTTGGTTTTCTCAGGGTATATGCCCAGTATGCATGGGCAATTTTAACACTCATTTCCCAACAGGAAAAGGAATTAACCAAAGGCTCAGCATGCTGTGCTGGAACAAGATTAGGGCCTGAAGCAATCCTGCGGTTTTGTGGTCAGCTCACAAGAAAGCGAGTTGAGGAAAGGAGCTCAGGGGCACTGTCATTCACATACCTGCAGACTTATAAATGACAGAAATCGTACAAAAATATATTGAATTAAGGCTGCGAAGAGGACTTGAAAGTGGGGCAGAATTGCTGGAATCCGATTTCAGGAGGTAGACGTGAATTGCTCTGAAAGCATAAGAGAAGTGGCAGAACCTCGTCAATGAAGCACTTGGCCAAAAAGGGCATATGCATTTTTTCCAGGGCCATCATTCACGGGAGTAGGAGGCTCCCAGCATGCTCCAGTGGCCAACAGAGGGCCCACGTCGCCAAGGCGATGTGAGCTAGCCAGGCAGGAGTGACCTGACATCAGAGGGCCCACCTCACAGAATGGTAGGGAACCCAGCCAGGATCAGACTCTCCCCAGAGGGCCCACATCACCAAGGTGATGGGAACCAGGCAGGAGTGTCCTCACACCCGTGGGGCCACATCATCAAAAGTTGAGGTACCCAGCACATGTGGCCTCAAACCAGAGGACCCACATCACCATGGGTTTCGGAGTGAGGCAGGCAGGATTAATCTCACAACACATGTCCCATTGTATAGAAAAGGTGTGGAAACCAGCAGTTGGATCTTCCTAGCAGGCGGCCCAGAGCACTGAGGCTATGAGATCCAGGCCGGCATGAACTCACAACAGAGGGCCCTCATTGTGATTCTGTAAGCAACCCAGCCGTTGTGACCTCAGAGCAGAAGGCCCACATCCCCATGGGCAAGGGAAACAAGCAGGAGTGTCATCGCAAGAGTGGGCACACATGAAAAAATGTGGGGAGCCCAGCAATTAGTGCCTGATGCCAGAGGGCCCTCATCACCGAGGGGCGGTGGCTCCCAGCCAGCTCCGACTGCTACCAGAGGGGCGACGTCGCCAATGCGGAGTGCGACAACCAGGCAGGAGTGACCTCAGAGCAGAGGGTCAACCTCACAGAAGTGTGAAGAACCAAAGAGGATCAGATTCTCACCAGAGGGCCCACATCACCAAGGGAATGGGAACCAGGCAGGAGTGTCCCCACACTAGTGGGGCCACATCACCGAAAAGTGAGGGACCCAGCACACGTGGCCTCAAACCAGAGGACACACATCACAAGGGAGCTGGGATTGAGGCAGGCAGGAGGAGCCTCAAAACAGAGGGACCATAGAATTAAAATGGTGAAGAATCCCGCAGTTGGAACCTCCCAGCAGGTGGCCAGGAGCAGCGAGACTATGGGATCCAGGCCGGAGTGATCTCACACCAGAGGGCCGTCATCATGAAACTGTGAGCAACCTAGGCGTTGGGATCTCAGAGCAGAAGGCCCACATTCCCATGGGGTTGGGAACCTGTCAGAAGTGTACTCGCACCACAGGGCACACATCAGAGAATTTAGGGAACCCAGGAGTTAGGGCCTGACGCCAGAGGGCCCTCATTACCAAGGGGAGGAGACTCCAATCAGGCACCAACACCCAACTGAGGTCCCACGTCGCCAAGGTGACGTGTGACAGCCAGGTAGGAGTGACCTCACCGCAGAGGGCCTACCTCACAGAAGGGTGAGGAACACAGCCAGGATAAGACTCTCACCAGAGGGCCCACATCACCAAGGTGATCAGAACCAGGCAGGAGAGTCTTCACACCAGTGTGGCCACATCATAGAAAGGTGAGGAACCCAGCACATGTGGCCTAAACCAGAAGACCCACATCTCCAAGGGGCTCGGAATGAGGCAGGCAGGAGTAGCCTCACAACACAGGGCCCATAGAATAAAAAAGCTGAGGAATCCAGCAATGGGAACCTCCCAGCAGGCGGCCAAGAGCACCAAGTCTATGCGATTCAGGCCGCAGTAAACTCACAGCAGAGGGTCCACATCATGAAACTGCGAGCAACCCAGCCATTTGGACCTCAGAGCAGAAGGTCCACATCCCCAAGGTGTTGGGAGCATGGCAGGAGTGTCCTCGCACCACTTAGCACATATCAGAAAATGTGGGTACCCAGCAGTTAGGGCCTGACGCCAGAGGGCCCTCATCACTGAGGGGAGGAGGCTCCCAGCATGTTCCAACTACCACAAGAGGGCCCACGTCGCCAAGGCGGGGTGTGCCAGCCAGGCAGGAGTGACCTCACAGCAGACGGCCCACCTCAAAGAAGTGTGAGGAACCCAACCAGGATCAGACTCTCACCAGAGGGCCCATATCACCAAGGGGACGGGAACCAGGCACGAGTGTCCTCACACCAGTGGGGCCACATCACTAAAAGATGAGGAAACTGGCACATGTGGCCACAAACCAGAGGACCTACATCACCAAGGGGCTGGGAGTGACACAGGCAGGAGGAGCCTCCCAACACAGGGCCCAAAGAATAAAAAAGGTGAGGAACCCAGCAGTTGGAACTTCCCAGCAGGCGGCCCAGAGTACAGAGGCTATGGGATCTAGGAATGAGTGAACTAACACCAGAGAGCTAACATCAGGAAACTGTGAGCAACCCAGTCGTTGGAACCTCAGAGCAGAAGGCCCATATCGCCATGGGGATGGGAACATTTCACGAGTGTCCTGGCATCACTGGGCTCACATCAGAAAACCTGGGGAGCCCAGCAGTTAGAGCCTGACGCCAGAGGGACCTCATCACCGAGGACAGGAGTCTCCAAAAGGATCCAACTGCCACCAGAGGGCCGACGTCACCAAGGCAATGGGAGCAAGCCAGGCAGGAGTTACCTCAGAGCACAGGGCCCACCTCACAGAACGGTAAGGAACCCAGCCAGGATCAGACTCTCACCAGAGGGGCCACATCACCAAGGGGCTGGGAAACAGGCACGAGTGTCCTCACACCATTGGGGCCACATCATCGAAAGGTGAGGGACCCAGCACACGTGGCCTCACACCAGAGGACACACATCACAACGGGGCTGGGATTGAGGCAGGCAGGAGGAGCCTCAAAACAGAGGGCCCATAGAATAAAAAAGGTGAGGAATCCCGCAGTTGGAACCTCCCAGCAGGCGCCCAGGAGCAGCAAGCCTATGGGATCTAGGCCGGAATGAACGCACATCAGAGGGCCCTCATCATGAAACTGTGAGCACCCCAGGCGTTGGGACCTCAGAGCAGAAGGCCCAAATTCCCATGGGGTTGGGAACCTGACAGGAGTGTCCTCGGCCCACTTCCACGAATCAGAAAATTTGGGAACCCAGCAGTTAGGACCTGAGGCCAGAGGACCCTCATCACCGAGGGGAGGAGGCTCCCAGCAGGCTCTAACTGTCACCATAAGGCCGATGTCACCAAGGCGGGGTGTGCCAACCAGGCAGGAGTGACCTCAGAGCAGAAAGCCCACCTCACAGAAGTGTGAGGAACCCAACAAGGATCAGACTGTCACCAGAGGGCCAACATCACCAAGGGAATGGGAACCAGGCAGGAGTGTCCTCACACCAGTGGGGCTACATCACCATAATTTGAGGGACCCAGCACACGTGGCCTCAAACCTGAGGACACACATCACCAAGGGGCTGGGAGTGAGGCAGGCCAGAGGATCCTCAAAACAGAGGGACCATAGAATAAAAAAGGTGAGGAATCCCACAGTTGGAACCTCCGGCAGGCAGCCAGGAGCAGCGAGGCTATGGGATCTAGGCAGGAGTGAACTCACACCAGAGGGCCCTCATCATGAAACTGTGAGCAACACAGCCGTTGGGACCTCAGAGCAGAAGGCTCACATCCCCATGGGGATGGGAACCTGGCAGGAGTGTCCTTGCACCACTTAGCACGAATCAGAAAATGTGGGAACCCAGCAGTTAGGGCCTGAGGCCAGAGGGCCCTCATCACCGAGGGGAGGAGGCTCCCAGCAGGCTCCAACTGCCACCATATGGCCGACGTTGCCAAGGCGGGGTGTGCCAGCCAGGCAGGAGTGACCTCAGAGCAGAGGGCCCTCCTCACAGAAGGGTGAGGAACCTAACCAGGATCAGACTCTCACCAGAGGGCCAACATCACCAAGGTGATGGGAACCAGGCAAGACTGTCCTAACAGCAGTGGGGCCAACATCACCAAGGGAATGGGAACCAGGCAAGAGTGTCCTCACACCAGTGTGGCCACATTATAGAAAGGTGAGGAACACAGCACATGTGGCCTCAAACAAGGGGACACACATCACGAAGGGGCTGGGAGTGAGGCATGCAGGAGGAGACGCACAACCGAGGGCCCATAGAATAAAAAAGGTGAGGAATCGAGAAGTTGGAAACTCCAAGCTGGAGGCCCAGAGCACTGACACTATGGGATACAGGCCAGAGTGAACACACAGCAAAGGGCCCACATCATGAAACTGTGAGCAACCCAGCAGTTGGGACCACAGAACAGAAGTCCCACATGCCCATGGGGATGGGAACCTGGCAGGAGTGACTCGCACCACTGGGCACACATCAGAAAATGTGTGGAGCCCAGCACTTAGGGCCTGACACCAGAAGGCCCTCATCACTGAGGGGAGGAGGCCCCAGCACACTCCAACTGCCAACAGAGGGTCCACATCGCCAAGGGGACGTGCGCCAGCCAGGCAGGATTGACCTCACAGCAGAGGGCCCACATCATGAAAGTGTGAGCAACCCAGCCGTTAGGACCTCAGAACAGAAGGCCCACACGCTCATGAGGATGGGAACCTGGCAGGAGTGCCCTCGTACCACTTAGCACGTATCAGAAAATGTGGGAACCCCGTCATTAGGGTCTGACGCCAGAGGGCCTCATCACCGCGGGAAGGAGGCTCCCAGCAGGCTCCAACTGCCACCAGGGTGCCGAAGTCAACAAGGCGGGTTGTGCCAGCCAGGCAGGAGTGACCTCAGAGAAGAGGGCTCACCTCACGGATGTGTGAGGAACCCAACCAGGATCAGAGTCTCACCAGAGGGCCCACATCACCAAGGGGATGGGAACCAGGCAGGAGTGTCCACACACCAGTGGGGCCACATCATCAAAAGATGAGGAACCCATCACATATGGCCTCAAACCTGAGGACATACATCACCATGTGGCTGGGAGTGAGGCAGGTATCTGGAGGGGCACATTTAACTCTAATTTCCCACCAGGAAGAGGAATTAACCAAAGGCTCAGAGTGCCGTGCTGGACCCTGATTATGGCCTGAAGCAAACCTGCAGTTTTGTGGCCAGCTTACAAGGAAGCGAGTTAAGAAAGGAGCTCAGGGGCACTGTAATTCACAAACCTGCAGAGATAAATGACAGCTATTGGCAAAAATATATCGAAGTAAGTCTGCAAAGAGGACTTGAAAACGAGGCAGAATTGCAGGAATCATATTTCAAGAGGTAGATTGGAATTGCATTTAAAGCATATGAAAAGCAGCAGATCTTTGACAGTGATGCACATGGACAAAAAGTGCGTATACATTTTTCCTGAATATATTCAGGAAAAAACGCATATGAACATTTTGGCCAACCAAGCACTCCAGCAATGGAAATCCACACTACAATGAAGTCACATTTCCCATTCGTCAAAAAGGCCATCTGAATAAAGTGTAAAAACCAGAAACACAGGACAGGCCATGGAGAACAGGGAGCCGTGTTATGCTGATGGGCGGGATGTAAATTGCCAACAGACACTCTGGAGATGTTCATGGTGTATCCTGAAACATCTAAAAAACAAAGCTACAGAGCCTAGGGCACTTCCACTTTTGGCCCTATAGCTTAGGAAAATTAAAATCAACAAGACACAGCCAACACAAAATTTAGGGCTGCTGTGTTTACAAGAACCTCGAGTCCAGTACAAATTAAATATCCCAGAAAGAAAAAAATGGATAAAGAAGTTGTGCTACTTACGTACAACGGAATATCACTCAGCAGTGAAATCAATGTCATCAGGCCTGTAGCAGCAAATTGAGTGGATTTAATTATGATGATTCTAAGAGAAATATATCACACAAAGAAAGATAATTATCATAAGATATCACTAATAGAGGGAGTGTAAACTTGGCTACACATAAACTGAATTACAAAACCGAACAGAGTCTCACATTTAGATAAAAACCTTATGCTTGCTTAAGGGGAAAGTTGAGTTGGGCTGCTGTATAAAAACAGATTGAAATTAGCACACATACCATTCCATAAGCCAAATACGTAATAAACAAGACCTACTCTTTGCTCAACGAAATAGACTCATCCATGGTGTATCACCTCACACCTATTAGAATGGGCATCATCAGAAAATCTACAAACAACAAATGCTGGAAACGGTGTGGAGATAAGGAATCCTCTTCCACTATTGTTGGGAACGTAAATTGATACAGTCACTGTGGAGAACATTATGGAGTTTCTTATAAAACTAAGAATAGAATTACCATATGATACAGCAATCCCTCTACTGGGCATATACCCAGACAAAACCATAAATCAAAAAGAGACATTCACCACAATGTTCATTGCATCACTATTTACACTATCCAGGAAATGGAAGCAACCTAAATGCCCACAGACAGACGAATGCATAAAGATGTGGTACATATATAAAATGGAATATTACTAAGCCATAAAAAGGAATGAAATTGGGACATTTGTAGAGACGTTGATGGATCTAGAGACTGTCATACAGAGTGAAGTAAGTCAGAAAGAGAAAAACAAATCTTGTATATTAATGCATATATGTGGAACCTAGAAAAATTGTACAGATGAACCGTTTTGCAAGGCAGAAATAGAGCAATACATGTATACAACAAACGTATGGACAACAAGGGGGGAAAGCTGTTGGGGATGGTGGTGGGAGGAGTTGAGATATTGGGATTGGTATGTATACATTTATATGTATAAAGTAGATAACCAAAAACAACCTGCTGTATAAAAATATAAAATTAAATTCAAAATAAAAAAATAAAATTAAAAAAAGTAAAACAGAAAAATATTCTTCCCTTCACATACATGTATTTATATGAATAAATTATTTCCATGCTTATATCTGTAAATACACAAAAGAGGAATAAAATCTACCTTGAACCAAAAACGAAAAAAAGATAAAAAAGAACAGAACCCACCAGTTACACAGAGGAAAACCGTTTCAGGGCACTTGCTCCAATTGCAAACAATTCTGAAGTTGGTCAGTGGTGGGGAATCATCTCCCATTCAGCCAGCATGCTCCTCGCAACAAGCGTCCTCACTGCAAAGCTGGTGGACCGTGCCGAGGTATCTGTGAGTAAACGTGGGCCGAGCCCCAGGCCAGCTGCTGCTGAAATGTTCCCACCCTTCCAAGGCTAAACACCTGAATATGTACAAGGACTTGAAAACCTAGAGGAAGGGCCATGGAGCCACATGAGGGACAGCATGCCAGCCGACTTGGTGCCTGCAGGCCAGCCAGGATGGTCCTGGCCCTGGGTGCTCTTCTGGAAGCTCTCCATTTCCCTGCCTGAGATACCCCTGCTGTCCCGGCCCCCACTGCTTTCTTCCTTCCTCACCTGTGCCCAGGGAGAAATTCCAGCGGCAGGTGTGGGTGACACATCCTCTTCTTTAGCAGGTAGCATCTTGGCAACTGCTGCAGAAAGTCCAGCAGAGCCCCACTCACACTGGGACACCCACAAAGCCGTGGCCTCTCACTCCCTCCCACCAGCCCAGCCCCGAGACTGCTGACAGGGCAGAGAAAATGGCGTCAGGCACAGCTGCAGGGGCTCTTGCTGCCTGGAGCGGTGTTTATATTGATCTCAACCCAGGCACACCTGGGGAGGGCTGGCCGGCACGGTCAGGCTTCCCAAGCCAGCCAATAATCACCCCTCAGGGGCTCACAGTTGCTGAAAATGGAACTTGCTGAATTGGCCAGGTCCAAGGAACAGGTGTGGGCTCCTGAGAGTCAGGATAGACAAGGGGCTGCAGCTCTGGCTTGTTTTCTAATTATATTATCTGGCCCATGAGTGGGAGACAACTTCAAGAAAACCCTCTCCTAATGAGAGGAACCCAGGAGTCAGGGAGAGGAGGGGTGGGTGGTGGTTGGAGACAGAGGCCTGGTGCCCCGGGTGCAGTGGAAGTCTCTGGAAGACCAGGTGGAGGAGGCCGCACAGAGTGATGCCCAGGGTCACAGACCTGTCAGAGCTGCTGTTTGTTAGTTCAAGTCCTGCTCTGAGGTGCTCTGTGTCAGATCTGAGCGACAGGTGAGCTTGGAGTGCTCTGCAATGAGGGCTATGTGCACGGTTCCTGTGTGCCCAGCCCTGCCAAGGTACCTGCAAGGGTAGCTCTGTATCCTGGGAGGGGCCTGACCACGGGAGCCCCATGGACTGCAGAGGACCTGTCCAGGGAATCCCATATCCTGGGAGGGGCCTGAACACGAGAGCCCCGTGGGCTGGGGTGGGGGTAGGGTACCTGCCCAGGTGAGCTCCATATTATCCTGGGATTGGCCTGACCTCGAGAGCCCCATGGGCTGCTGGAGTCCTGGTAAAGGATGTCAGGACAGTCAGTGAAGCCACTGAGGATATACCTCCAGTAGTTCCTAAATCCTACACCCTGCTGGTCATTCTACCAACCACCAGGACTTGGTATTCTGTATTAGTCTTCACTGATGCCTTCTTTTGTATTCCATTAGTCCCAGAGTCACAAGAAATTTTGGCTTGTGAGTGACAGGACTCAACATACAACTAAAACAATACTTCCAGGCTGTCTTGCCCCAAGGGTTCAAAAATTCCCACACCATCTTTGGGGAAAGCTCAGCTAAAGACCTAAAAGTTCTACCTCTGGAAAAGGAAACACTCCTTCAATATTCAGACGACATTCTGATCGCCAGCCCTACTAAGGAGGCCTCAGAACTACCAAGCCAATAAAGGATAGAAGTTGTCCACGAAAAAGCTCAAGTATCACAGACTACGGTGACCTGCCTGGGCTTCATTCTCACAGAAGGTCGGAGAAGCCCATCCAGGAAAGGGAAGAAACAATTTACAGCCTTACCCCTTTCTGAAACTAGAAGACAGCTTAGGGTTCCTGGGAAGCCAGGGTTTCCTGCCTCTGGATCCCTAACTACAGTCTACTAGCTGGGCCTCTATATGAAACACTGAAAGGAAAAGATGATGATCCTTTTGAATAGAATCCAGAAGTGGCCTTTCAAGAATGGAAAGAGCAGTCAATTCAGACCCTTGCCCTGGAACTCCCTAATTTAGCTAAACCCTTTGACCTTTACATTCCTGGTGAAAGGTGAATCGCCATTGGAGTATTAGTGCAAAAACTGGGACCACTTGAAATGGAACAATGCAAGAATGCCATCCAGGTAGGATAAACTATGGTCACCAAGGGGCTTGGCCCACCGCCACATCTGGCCAAGATACTGGTGGTATCTGAAAACCTGGAAATCAGCAGCCCAAAAGGCCACCTCCCTTCTAAGGGAAACGGACCCCACGTGGTGATCCTAACCCCCAACCATGCCCTGAAGTTGCAGGGTTTGCTCCGTGGGCACACTGACCTCGATTGAGGAGGCCCTCCAACTCCAACCTCCAGAGAGATAACCGGGGGCAACGGGGCACCATGACGACCCGTGTGACCATCACTTGACCTGGAGTTTCTCTCATAAAACAACAAGAGTGTGTCCCAAAAGAGTAGACTACTGCTTGCAGTACTTACTGTACCCAGAGGGGAGCTAATAATCTTGGCGGGGGAACCGTATATCATGCTGTCACCATAGAAAAGCCTACAGACACCCTGATGATGGTGGCCAATAAGACCGGCTGGACTCCTGTTTACTTCCAAAGGCTCTTGACTCAGTGACCATCATGATCCTTCATCACCACTGACCCTGGACTGTCTGGGAGCTGAGCGGGCAGGATCCTGACACCTGGTGCTGTTTTTACGTTAATTCAGGGGCCTAATGGAAGAAAGCGCAGACTGTTGGTCAGAGCATCTAGGCTGGCAGAAACGGTCAGTCAGAGCATCTAGGCTGGCAGAAACGGTCAGCCTAAGGTGGCCGAACAAATGTGGGGCGGAGTGAAACTGGACCTCACAGCGCCACTGCACATCTCCTTTCTGGACCCTTAAAGGTCATTAGAATCTATAACACTTCCAATACTGGTGCTCAGGTGGACGAGCAGGGAGGCAGGAGGCCTGGGGACAATCAACGTCACCTGGAGGCTGCTGGGGAGAAGTTCTGACCCTCGCCCACGGGTATGAAGCCTCCTAACTCAGCACTCAGCAGTTACAGAAGAAGGGTCTGCACCCGCAGCACTCCAAGAATGAGGAAAGGGACAAAAGGCAGAAGAGAAGTTTGTCCCAGGCAAAGCCCCTTAAAAATGCCTGGGAGATAAAAATAGAATCTGGGCAATAAAATAAAGTCTAACCATTTTTATCCTTTGTGCTTTGTCTAATTTCAGGTGCTCCTAGTGTCCCGCATACAGAGGTTCCACACCCGGCACTTCAGACCAGATTTCCTAGAGCAGAATGGCTCGATGACACTTCAGCTCCTGGGGCCCAGTTCAGACTCCGTGACATAGAGCCTGAGCTGCAGCCAACCAGGTCCTCGAGAGCTCAGCCCCCTCCCTCCCAGTGACTCTGACAGGATCTCTACACAGCAGCCCAGCCCACAGCCCACAGGGTAGCACCTCTCCATTCTCTGATCAAAATATAAAGTTTCCTTTGCTTTTGAACCAAACTCAGTCTCGATCTATTGGCTCCAATGACACTGGGCAGGGGGACACTTGTTGGCGTCCACTCTGGAGGATCAGTAACAGAAATTGAGAACATTGTAACTTCAATGAACAGATGTGTGAGCCAAACTGTAATTAACATAGAACAGTGTATAAGGCTCGGGTAAAATAAGATGTTTCTAACACTTCCATTTGATATTTCCATCACTTTCTTATAAGCAAGTTCAGTGAAAAGGTTTGTCTTCTTTGTCAGGTCAATATTAGAGAAACAAAGTGATTTCTTTCCAAGGATGTACATCTAATAATCTTGGTTAAAGCTTCAATCTTGTTTTAAATGCTTTTGCATTGAAAATGATACCTCTCTTTCAGCTCCCCCATTTCTGAGAAGCATAAAATCTTATAATTTATTATTACCAAAGGGAAATGGTAGGAGGAGGGATAAATTAACAGTTTGGGATTAACACATACACACTGCTATGTATGAAATCATCAGCAAGGAACTACTGTATAGCACAGGGAACTACACTCAATATTTTGCAATAACCTATAAGGGGAAATGATCTGAAAAAGAATAGATATTTTTATTGACATCATCCATCAATGACAGTAAAAATGGAATCTAAGGGAAGACAGTGGTGAGTGCTTCTGACCCTGAAGACTTCAATCATCTAAAGTTTGGACTCTGCCTACTTCCCAAGGCCCTTAATGAACATATGTGTAGCCGTAGCTTAAAAAATTCCCCAGTTTGGGTTGCGGAGAGACACTGATATTTAAAATCCCCTGGTGTTCTCCTCACATGAATGGGACCCTTCCTACACCTAAAACATGCCTGTCACACCCAGAGGATGGTATACCGTCTGATCGGGAAAAGTTTGGAAAAGGCATCTCATCTCCTCATCTCTTGGTGCTAGGGTTCACCACTCCAGCGTCTTTACTAACAGTCTCCCCACTTGGAGATGTCAGCACTGTCAACATCCTGTTGCATACAGTTTGGAATTTGTCCAGAGGATGAAGCAGAAGGAGGAGGAACAATGAGAGACAAGTCCTAGGTGTTCGGACAGGCACATGCCACTCTAATTTCCAATCAGGAAGACGAATTGACCAAAGGCTAGGGTTGCCCATGGAAACAGAATAGGGCTTGAGGAATCCTGATGCTTTGTGGCCAGTTCCCATAAACACAAGTTGGAAAATGGAACTCAGGGGCACTAAAATTCACGAAACTGCAGAATTGAAAATATCTATCACTGAAAAATGTCTTGAGGAAAGTCAGAGAAAAGGACTTGTAAGCAACGGAGAATGGCAGGAAAGGGATTGGAAGAGGTAGAAAGGACTCGCCATTAAGCACAAGAAAAGGGGCTGAACATTGCCAACATTGCAGTTGGCCAAAAAGGGTGTATGCGTCTTTTTCTGTATATATTCAAGAAAAGGGCATACACTTTTTTAGCCAACCAAACAGGTGGGCACTGGAAATCAATACTACAAAACATATCACTTTGCATCAGTCAGAAGAGCCGTCCTCATAAACTGTAAACACCAGAAATGCAGGACAGGGCAAGGAGAAAAGGGAGCCCTGTGAGTCTTATAGTGGAAATGTATATTGCCAACGGTCACTCTGGATAAGTCTATTGTGTTTACTAAAGCATCTAAAAAATGAGCTACCGAGCACAGGGCACTTGCACTCATGGACGTATATCTTGGGAAAAACAAAAATCGAGAGGACACAGGCACCCCAATGTTTACCACCTCTCTGTTTAAAAGATCCTCGACTAGGATATAACTTAAAGTATCTGCAGAGAAAAAACGGACAGAGATGTGGTGCTTATGTAGAGTGGAATATTACTCAGCCTGGAAATCAATGAAATACGGCCAGTTATAACAACTCAAGAGGAGTTACGTGTGATCATTCGAAGTCACATAATTCAAAAAGAAAAAGACATAAGATATCACTAATACATGGAATGTTAACATGGCTACACATGAACTGAATTACAAAAGAGAAGAGGGTTTCAAATTAAGAAAACCAACTTATGCTTCCTTAAGGGGAAAGGTGAGTTGGGGTGCTGCATAAAACCAGAGGCTGAAATTAGCACAGATACCATTCCATAAGCCAAATATGTAATAGTCAAGACCTACTCCTTGCTCAACGAAATGGACTCCACACGCCATATTCAATGCCTAAGAATATACCGGATTAGTAAGAATCTTAAAACCCATGGACTTATATGTCTCCGTAACAGAATCAAGCGTGTGTACAGGGGCATAAACGAAGCAGTGAAAATCCGATAAATCCCATTATTAAAATAAATTTCAAAAACAAAACACAATGACAGTGAAATAGGAAGCAATTCTTAAATAATTCACTCAGGGCATGTGATGCAACCTGAATTTACCACATCTACACCCAGAGCTGGTTGAGACATAAGGCTGGACACTTCAGGCTGATAGCATTGGTGAGTTTCGGTGAACAAATGAGGATCCTTTGAAGTCATACTGCATGGTACCCAATCCAAGGGTCCCAACTCTCCAGGTTCAAGGGATTCTTTCTTCAGCTAAAACATGCATGGGAAATGGCGAGTATGGTCCACCGTGTGATTAGGAAACGATTTAAAATGCATCTCAGTTTTCGTATCCTGGTCCTCGGGTTCACCATTCCAGACGGTTTACTAACACTCTCCCCGCTTGGAGAGTCAGTGCCTTTAAGCTCCTGTTTGGCACAGCTTGCAATTTCTGCGCAAGATGAACAGGAATAGGGAGAACCAATGAGAGACTAGCTATAGGTGTCTGCACGGACAAATGTAAGGCTCATTTCCCACCAGGAAGAGGAATTAACCAAAGGCTCAGCGTGCCGTGCCGGAAACTGATTAGGGCCTGAAGCAATCCTGCGGTTTTGTGCCCAGCTCACAAGAAAGCGAGTTGAAGAAAGGAGCTCAGGGGCACTGTAATTCACAAACCTGCAGAGTTATAAATGACAGCTATCCTCCAAAAATATATTGAAGTAAGCCTGCGAAGGGGACTTGAAAGTGCGACAGAATTTCAGGAAAACGATTGCAGGGGGTAGACTGGAATTGCCCAGAAAGCATAGGAAAAGAGGCAGAACGTCGACAATGGTGCACTTGGCCAAAAAGTGCGTATGCATTTTTTCCTGAATATATTCAGGAAAAAACGCATACGCACTTTTTCGCAAACCAAGCAAGCCTGTAAAGGAAATCTGCACTACAATGAAGTCTAACTGCCCCCTGGGCAAAAGGGCCATCTGAAAAAAGTGTAAAATCCAGAAAGGTAGGACAGGATATGGAGAACAGGGAGCCTTGTTATGCTGATTGGCAAGATGTAAATTGCCAGCAGCCACCCTGGAGAAGTGTATGGTGTTTCCTGAAACACGTAAGAAACAAAGCAACACAGCCTATGGCACTTCCACTTATGGTCCTATAGCTTACGGAAATTAAAATCAAAAACAGACAGCCACCCCAATATTTGGGATGGCTGTGTTCACAAGAAGCTCGTCTACAGTACCAGGTAAATATCCCAGAATGCAAAAAATGGATGAAGAAGTTGTGGCACGTACGTACAATGCAATACCACTCAGCAATGAAATCTGTGTCATCAGGCCCGTAGCGGCATAGTGAGTGGATGCAGGTACGGTGATTCTACGTGAACTACGTCACACAGAAAAAGAAACATCATAAGATATCACTAATACAGGGAATGTAAACTTGACTACACATGAACTGAATTACAAAACAGAACAGGGTCTCAACTTCAGAAAACCAACTAGTGCTTGCTTATGGGGAAAGGTGCTTTGGGGTGCTGCATAAAACCAGAGACTGAAATTAGCACAGATAACTTTCCATAAGCCAAATATGTAAAAGACAAGACCTACTCCTTGCTCAGCGAAATGGACCCAACACCACATATTCAACGCCTAGGAATATACCTGACTAGGAAGAATCTTAAAACCCATGGATATATATGTCTCCGTAAGAGAATCAAGCGTGTGTACAGCGGCCGAAACGCAGCAGTGAAAATCCGATAAATCCCATTATGAAAATAAATTTCGAAAACAAAACACAAAGACAGTGAAATAGAGAGCAATTCTTAAATAATTCACTCAGGGCATGTGATGCAACCGGGATTGACCACATCTACACCCAGAGCTGGTTGAGACATAAGGCTGGACACTTCAGGCTGATAGCATTGGTGAGTTTCGGTGAGCAAATGCAGACCCTTTGAAGTCATACTGCATGGTACCTATTCCATGGGTCCCAACTCTTCAGGTTCAAGGGATTCTTCATCCAGCTAAAACATGCATGGGAAACCCAGAGTATCGTCCACCGTGTGATTGGGAAACGATTTAAAATGCATCTCAGTTTTCGTATCCTGGTCCTCGGGTCCACCATTCCAGATGCTTTACTAACACTCTCCCCGCTTGGAGAGTCAGTGCCTTTAACCTCCTCTTTGGCACAGCTTGCAATTTCTGTGCAAGATGAACAGGAATAGGGAGAACCAATGAGAGACTAGCTGTAGGTGTCTGCACGGGCAAATGTAACGCTCATTGCCCACCAGGAAGAGGAATTAACCAAAGGCTCAGTGTGCCCTGCCGGAAACAGATTAGGGCCTGAAGCAATCCTGCGGTTTTGTGCCCAGCTCACAAGAAAGCGAGTTGAAGAAAGGAGCTCAGGGGCACTGTACTTCACAAACCTGCAGAGTTATAAATGACAGCTATCCTCCAAAAATATATTGAAGTAAGCCTGCGAAGGGGACTTGAAATCGGGGCAGAATTTCAGGAAAACGATTGCAGGGGGTAGAGTGGAATTGCCCTGAAACATAGGAAAAGAGGCACAATGTCGACAATGATGCACTTGGCCAAAAAGGGCGTACGCGTTTTTTCCTGAATATATTCAGGAAAAAACGCGTACGCCCTTTTTGGCCAACCAAGCAAGCCTGTAAAGGAAATCTGCACTACAATAAAGTCTCACTGCCCCCCGGGCAAAAGGGCCATCTGAAAAAAGTGTAAAATCCAGAAATGTAGGACAGGATATGGAGAACAGGGAGCCTTGTTATGCTAATTGGCAGGATGTAAATTGCCAGTAGCCACCCTGGAGAAGTGTATGGTGTTTCCTGAAACACGTAAGAAACAAAGCAAAACAGCCTATGGCACTTCCACTTATGGTCCTATAGCTTACGGAAATTAAAATCAAAAACAGACAGCCACCCCAATATTTGAGACGGCTGTGTTCACAAGAAGCTCGTCTATATTATCAGGTAAATATCCCAGAAAGCAAAAAATGGATAAAGAAGTTGTGGCACGTACGTACAATGCAATATCACTCAGCAATGAAATCTTTGTCATCAGGCCCGTAGCGGCATAGTCAGTGGATGCAGATACGGTGATTCTACGTGAACTACGTCACACAGAAAAAGAAACATCATAAGATATCACTAATACACGGAATGAAAACTTGACTACACATGAACTGAACTACAAAACAGAACAGGGTCTCAAATTTAGAAAACCAACTAGTGCTTGCTTATGGGGAAAGGAGCCTTGGGGTGCTGCATAAAACCAGAGACTGAAATTAGCACAGATAACTTTCCATAAGCCAAATATGTAATAGACAAGACCTACTCCTTGCTCAACGAAATGGACCCAACACCACATATTCAACGCCTAGGAATATACCTGACTAGGAAGAATCTTAAAACCCATGGATATATATGTCTCCGTAAGAGAATCAAGCGTGTGTACAGCGGCCGAAACGCAGCAGTGAAAATCCGATAAATCCCATTATCAAAATAAATTTCGGAAACAAAACACAAAGACAGTGAAATAGAGAGCAATTCTTAAATAATTCACTCAGGGCATGTGATGCAACCGGGATTGACCACATCTACACCTAGAGCTGGTTGAGACATAAGACTGGACACTTCAGGCTGATAGCATTGGTGAGTTTCGGTGAGCAAATGCAGACCCTTTGAAGTCATACTGCATGGTACCTATTCCATGGGTCCCAACTCTTCAGGTTCAAGGGATTCTTCCTCCAGCTAAAACATGCATGGGAAACCCAGAGTATCGTCCACCGTGTGATTGGGAAACGATTTAAAATGCATCTCAGTTTTCGTATCCTGGTCCTCGGGTTCACCATTCCAGATGCTTTACTAACACTCTCCCCGCTTGGAGAGTCAGTGCCTTTAACCTCCTCTTTGGCACAGCTTGCAATTTCTGTGCAAGATGAACAGGAATAGGGAGAACCAATGAGAGACTAGCTGTAGGTGTCTGCACAGGCAAATGTAACGCTCATTGCCCACCAGGAAGAACAATTAAACAAAGGCTCAGTGTGCCCTGCTGGAAACAGATTAGGGCCTTAAGCAGTCCTGCGGTTTTGTGCCCAGCTCACAAGAAAGCGAGTTGAAGAAAGGAGCTGAGGGGCACTGTAATTCACAAACCTGCAGAGTTATAAATGACAGCTATCCTCCAAAAGTATATTGAAGTAAGCCTGCGAAGGGGACTTGAAAGCGGGGCAGAATTTCAGGAAAACGATTGCAGGGGGTAGACTGGAATTGCCCTGAAAACATAGGAAAAGAGGCACAACGTCGACAATGATGCACTTGGCCAAAAAGGGCGTAAGCGTTTTTTCCTGAATATATTCAGGAAAAAACGCATACGCCCTTTTTGGCCAACCGAGCAAGCCTCTAAAGGAAATCTGCCCTACAATGAAATCTCACTGCCCCCCCCGGGCAAAAGGGCCATCTGAAAAAAGTGTAAAATCCAGAAAGGTAGGACAGGATATGGAGAACAGGGAGCCTTGTTATGCTGATTGGCAGGAGGTAAATTGACAGCAGCCACTCTGGAGAAGTGTATGGTGTTTCCTGAAACACGTAAGAAATAAAGCAACACAGCCTATGGCAATTGCACTTATGGTCCTATTCCTTAGGGATATTAAAATCAAAAACAGAGAGCCACCACAAAGTTTGGGATGGCTGTTTTCCCAGGAAGCTCGTCTACAGTACCAGGTAAATATCCCAGAAAGCAACAAATGGATAAAGAAGTTGTGGCACGTACGTGCAATGCAATATCACTCAGCAATGAAATCTGTGTCATCAGGCCCGTAGCGGCATAGTGAGCGGATGTAGGTACGGTGATTCTACGTGAACTACGTCACACAGAAAAAGAAACATCATAAGATATCACTAATGCACGGAATGTAAACTTGACTACACATGAACTGAATTACAAAACAGAACAGGGTCTCAAATTAAGAAAACCAACTAGTGCTTGCTTATGGGGAAAGGTGCGTTGGGGTGCTGCATAAAACCAGAGACTGAAATTAGCACAGATAACTTTCCATCAGCCAAATATGTAATAGACAAGACCTACTCCTTGCTCAACGAAATGGACTCAACACCACATATTCAAGGCCTGGGAATATACCTGACTAGGAAGAATCTTAAAACCCATGGATTTATATGTCTCCGTAAGAGAATCAAGCGTGTGTACAGCGGCATAAACACAGCAGTGAAAATCCGATAAATCCCATTATCAAAATAAATTTCAAACACAAAGACAGTGAAATAGAGAGCAATTCTTAAACAATTCACTCAAGGCATGTGATGCAACCGGGATTGACCACATCTACACCCACAGCTGGTTGAGACATAAGGCTGGACACTTCAGGCTGATAGCATTGGTGAGTTTCGGTGAGCAAATGCAGACCCTTTGAAGTCATACTGCATGGTACCCATTCCATGGGTCCCAACTCTCCAGGTTCAAGGGATTCTTCCTCCAGCTAAAACATGCATGGGAAACCCAGAGTTTCTTCCCCCGTGTGATTGGGAAACGATTTAAAATGCATCTCAGTTTTCGTATCCTGGTCTTCTTGTTCACCATTCCAGATGCTTTACTAACACTCTCCCCGCTTGGAGAGTCAGTGCCTTTAACCTCCTCTTTGGCACTGCTTGCAATTTCTGTGCAAGATGAACAAGAATAGGGAGAACCAATGAGAGACTAGCTGTAGGTGTCTGCACGGGCAAATGTAACGCTCATTGCCCACCAGGAAGAGGAATTAAACAAAGACTCAGCGTGCCCTGCTGGAAACAGATTAGGGCCTGAAGCAATCCTGCGGTTTTGTGCCCAACTCACAAGAAAGCGAGTTGAAGAAAGGAGCTCTGGGGCACTGTAATTCACAAACCTGCAGAGTTATAAATGACAGCTATCCTCCAAAAATATATTGAAGTAAGCCTGCGAAGGGGATTGAAAGCGGGACAGAATTTCAGGAAAACGATTGCAGGGGGTAGACTGAAATTGCCCTGAAAGCATAGGAAAAGAGGCACAACGTCGACAATGATGCACTTGGCCAAAAAGGGCGTATGCGTTTTTTCCTGAATATATTCAGGAAAAAACGCATACGCCCTTTTTGGCCAACCAAGCAAGCCTGTAAAGGAAATCTGCACTACAATGAAATCTCACTGCCCCCCCGGGCAAAAGGGCCATCTGAAAAAAGTGTAAAATCCAGAAAGGTAGGACAGGATATGGAGAACAGGGAGCCTTGTTATGCTGATTGGCAGGATGTAAATTGTGAACGGCCACCCTGGAGAAGTGTATGGTGTTTCCTGAAACACGTAAGAAATAAAGCAACACAGCCTATGGCAATTGCAATTATGGTCCTATAGCTTACGGAATTTAAAATCAAAAACAGACAGCCACCCCAATATTTGGGACGGCTGTGTTCACAAGAAGCTCGTCTACAGTATCAGGTAAATATCCCAGAAAGCAAAAAATGGATAAAGAAGTTCTGGCACATACGGACAATGCAATATCACTCAGCAATGAAATCTGTGTCATCAGGCCCGTAGCGGCATAGTGAGTGGATGCAGGTACGGTGATTCTACGTGAACTACGTCACACAGAAAAAGAAACATCATAAGATATCACTAATACACGGAATGTAAACTTGACTACACATGAACTGAATTACTAAACAGAACAGGGTCTCAAATTTAGAAAACCAACTAGTGCTTGCTTATGGGGAAAGGTGCGTTGGGGTGCTGCATAAAACCAGAGACTGAAATTAGCACAGATAACTTTCCATAAGCCAAATATGTAATAGACAAGGCCTACTCCTTGCTCAACGAAATGGACCCAACACCACATATTCAACGCCTAGGAATATACCTGACTAGGAAGAATCTTAAAACCCATGGATATATATGTCTCCGTAAGAGAATCAAGCGTGTGTACAGCGGCCGAAACGCAGTAGTGAAAATCCGATAAATCCCATTATCAAAATAAATTTCGAAAACAAAACACAAAGACAGTGAAATAGAGAGCAATTCTTAAATAATTCACTCAGGGCATGTGATGCAACCGGGATTTAACACATCTACACCCAGAGCTGGTTGAGACATAAGGCTGGACACTTCAGGCTGATAGCATTGGTGAGTTTCGGTGAGCAAATGCAGACCCTTTGAAGTCATACTGCATGGTACCCATTCCATGGGTCCCAACTCTCCAGGTTCAAGGGATTCTTCCTCCAGTTAAAACATGCATGAGAAACCTAGAGTATCGTCCACCGTGTGATTGGGAAACGATTTAAAATGCATCTCAGTTTTTGTATCCTGGTCCTCGGGTTCACCATTCCAGATGCTTTACTAACACTCTCCCCGCTTGGAGAGTCAGTGCCTTTAACCTCCTCTTTGGCACAGCTTGCAATTTCTGTGCAAGATGAACAGGAATAGGGAGAAACAATGAGAGACTAGCTGTAGGTGTCTGCACGGGCAAATGTAACGCTCATTGCCCACCAGGAAGAGGAATTAAACAAAGGCTCAGTGTGCCCTGCTGGAAACAGATTAGGGCCTGAAGCAATCCTGCGGTTTTGTGCCCAGCTCACAAGAAAGCGAGTTGAAGAAAGGAGCTCAGGGGCACTGTAATTCACAAACCTGCAGAGTTATAAATGACAGCTATCTTCCAAAAGTATATTGAAGTAAGCCTGCGAAGGGGACTTGATAGCGGGGCAGAATTTCAGGAAAACGATTGCAGGGGGTAGACTGGAATTGCCCTGAAAGCATAGGAAAAGAGGCAGAACGTCGACAATGATGCACTTGGCCAAAAAGGGCGTATGCGTTTTTTCCTGAATATATTCAGGAAAAAATGCATACGCACTTTTTGGCCAACCAAGCAAGCCTGTAAAAGAAATCTGCATTACAATGAAGTCTCACTGCCCCCTGGGCAAGAGGGCCATCTGAAAAAAGTGTAAAATCCAGAAAGGTACGACAGGATATGGAGAACAGGGAGCCTTGTTATGCTGATTGGCAGGATGTAAATTGACAGCAGCCACTCTGGAGAAGTGTATGGTGTTTCCTGAAACACGTAAGAAATAAAGCAACACAGCCTATGGCAATTGCACTTATGGTCCTATTCCTTAGGGATATTAAAATCAAAAACAGAGAGCCACCACAAAGTTTGGGATGGCAGTGTTCCCAGGAAGCTCGTCTACAGTACCAGGTAAATATCCCAGAAAGCAACAAATGGATAAAGAAGTTGTGGCACGTACGTGCAATGCAATATCACTCAGCAATGAAATCTGTGTCATCAGGCCCGTAGCGGCATAGTGAGCGGATGTAGGTACGGTGATTCTACGTGAACTACGTCACACAGAAAAAGAAACATCATAAGATATCACTAATGCACGGAATGTAAACTTGACTACACATGAACTGAATTACAAAACAGAACAGGGTCTCAAATTTAGAAAACCAACTAGTGCTTGCTTATGGGGAAAGGTGCGTTGGGGTGCTGCATAAAACCAGAGACTGAAATTAGCACAGATAACTTTCCATAAGCCAAATATGTAATAGACAAGACCTACTCCTTGCTCAACGAAATGGACCCAACACCACATATTCAACGCCTAGGAATATACCTGACTAGGAAGAATCTTAAAACCCATGGATATATATGTCTCCGTAAGAGAATCAAGCGTGTGTACAGCGGCCGAAACGCAGCACTGAAAATCCGATAAATCCCATTATCAAAATAAATTTCGAAAACAAAACACAAAGAGTGAAATAGAGAGCAATTCTTAAATAATTCTCTCAGGGCATGTGATGCAACCGGGATTTACCACATATACACCCAGAGCTGGTTGAGACATAAGGCTGGACACTTCAGGCTGATAGCATTGGTGAGTTTCGGTGAGCAAATGCAGACCCTTTGAAGTCATACTGCATGGTACCCATTCCATGGGTCCCAACTCTCCAGGTTCAAGGGATTCGTCCTCCAGCTAAAACATGCATGGGAAACCCAGAGTATCGTCCACCGTGTGATTGGGAAACGATTTAAAATGCATCTCAGTTTTCGTATCCTGGTCCTCGGGTTCAATATTCCAGATGCTTTACTAACACTCTCCCCGCTTGGAGAGTCAGTGCCTTTAACCTCCTCTTTGGCACAGCTTGCAATTTCTGTGCAAGATGAACAGGAATAGGGAGAACCAATGAGAGACTAGCTGTAGGTGTCTGCACGGGCAAATGTAATGCTCATTGCCCACCAGGAAGAGGAATTAAACAAAGGCTCAGTGTGCCCTGCTGAAAACAGATTAGGGCCTGAAGCACTCCTGCGGTTTTGTGCCCAGCTCACAAGAAAGCGAGTTGAAGAAAGGAGCTCAGGTGCACTGTAATTCACAAACCTGCAGAGTTATAAATGACAGCTATCCTCCAAAAATATATTGAAGTAAGCCTGCGAAGGGGACTTGAATGCGGGGCAGAATTTCAGGAAAACGATTGCAGGGGTAGACTGGAATTGCCCTGAAAGCATACGAAAAGAGGCAGAACGTCGACAATGATGCACTTGGCCAAAAAGGGCGTATGCGTATTTTCCTGAATATATTCAGGAAAAAACGCATACGCCCTTTTTGGCCAACCAAGCAAGCCTCTAAAGGAAATCTGCAGCACAACGAAGTCTCACTGCCACCCGGGAAAAAGGGCCATCGGAAAAAAGTGTAAAATCCAGAAAGGTAGGACAGGATATGGAGAACAGGGAGCCTTGTTATGCTGATTGGCAGGATGTAAATTGCCAGCAGCCACCCTGGAGAAGTGTATGGTGTTTCCTGAAACACGTAAGAAACAAAGCAACACAGCCTATGGCACTTCCACTTATGGTCCTATAGCTTACGGAAATTAAAATCAAAAACAGACAGCCACCCCAATATTTGGGACGGCTGTGTTCACAAGAAGCTCGTCTACAGTATCAGGTAAATATCCCAGAAAGCAAAAAATGGATAAAGAAGTTGTGGCACGTACGTACAATGCAATATCACTCAGCAATGAAATCTGTGTCATCAGGTCCGTAGCGGCATAGTGAGTGGATGCAGGTACGGTGATTCTACGTGAACTACGTCACACAGAAAAAGAAACATCATAAGATATCACTAATACACGGAATGTAAACTTGACTACACATGAACTGAATTACAAAACAGAACAGGGTCTCAAATTTAGAAAACCAACTAGTGCTTGCTTATGGGGAAAGGTGCGTTGGGGTGCTGCATAAAACCAGAGACTGAAATTAGCACAGATAAATTTCCATAAGCCAAATATGTAATAGACAAGACCTACTCCTTGCTCAACGAAATGGACCCAACACCACATATTCAACGCCTAGGAATATACCTGACTAGGAAGAATCTTAAAACCCATGGATATATATGTCGCCGTAAGAGAATCAAGCATGTGTACAGCGGCCGAAACGCAGCACTGAAAATCTGATAAATCCCATTATCAAAATAAATTTCGAAAACAAAACACAAAGACAGTGAAATAGAGAGCAATTCTTAAATAATTCACTCAGGGCATGTGATGCAACCGGGATTTACCACATCTACACCAAGAGCTGGTTGAGACATAAGGCCGGACACTTCAGGCTGATAGCACTGGTGAGTTTCGGTGAGCAAATGCAGACCCTTTGAAGTCATACTGCATGGTACCCATTCCATGTGTCCCAACTCTCCAGGTTCAAGGCATTCTTCCTCCAGCTAAAACATGTATGGGAAACCCAGAGTATCGTCCACCGTGTGATTGGGAAACGATTTAAAATGCATCTCAGTTTTCGTATCCTGGTCCTCGGGTTCACCATTCCAGATGCTTTACTAACACTCTCCCCGCTTGGAGAGTCAGTGCCTTTAACCTCCTCTTTGGCACAGCTTGCAATTTCTGTGCAACATGAACAGGAATAGGGAGAACCAATGAGAGACTAGCTGTAGGTGTCTGCACGGGCAAATGTAACGCTCATTTCCCACCAGGAATAGGAATTAACCAAAGGCTCAGCATGCCCTGCCGGAAACAGATTAGGGCCTGAAGCATTCCTGCGGTTTTGTGCCCAGCTCACAAGAAAGCGAGTTGAAGAAAGGAGCTCAGGGGCACTGTACTTCACAAACCTGCAGAGTTATAAAGGACAGCTATCCTCCAAAAATATATTGAAGTAAGCCTGCGAAGGGGACTTGAAAGCGGGGCTGAATTTCAGGAAAACGATTGCAGGGGGTAGACTGGAACTGCCCTGAAAGCATTGGAAAACAGGCACAACGTCGACAATGATGCACTTGGCCAAAAAGGGCGTATGCGTTTTTTCCTGAATATATTCAGGAAAAAACGCATACGCCCTTTTTGGCCAACCAAGCAAGCCTGTAAAGGAAATCTGCACTACAATGAAATCTCACTGCCCCCCTGGGCAAAAGGGCCATCAGAAAAAAGTGTAAAATCCAGAAAGGTAGGACAGGATATGGAGAACAGGGAGCCTTGTTATGCTGATTGGCAGGATGTAAATTGCCAGCAGCCACCCTGGAGAAGTGTATGGTGTTTCCTGAAACACGTAAGAAACAAAGCAACACAGCCTATGGCACTTCCACTTATGGTCCTATAGCTTACGGAAATTAAAATCAAAAACAGACAGCCACCCCAATATTTGGGACGGCTGTGTTCACAAGAAGCTCGACTACAGTATCAGGTAAATATCTCAGAAAGCAAAAAATGGATAAAGAAGTTGTGGCACGTACGTGCAATGCAATATCACTCAGCAATGAAATCTGTGTCATCAGGCCCGTAGCGGCATAGTAAGTGGATGCAGGTACGGTGATTCTACGTGAACTACGTCACACAGAAAAAGAAACATCATAAGATATCACTAATACACGGAATGTAAACTTGACTACACATGAACTGAATTACAAAAAAAACAGGGTCTCAAATTTAGAAAACCAACTAGTGCTTGCTTATGGGGAAAGGTGCGTTGGGGTGCTGCATAAAAATAGAGACTGAAATTAGCACAGATAACTTTCCATAAGCCAAATATGTAATAGACAAGACCTACTCCTTGCTCAACGAAATGGACCCAACACCACATATTCAACTCCTAGGAATATACCTGACTAGGAAGAATCTTAAAACCCATGGATATATATGTCTCCGTAAGTCAATCAAGCGTGTGTACAGCGGCCAAAACGCAGCAGTGAAAATCCGATAAATCCCATTATGAAAATAAATTTCGAAAACAAAACACAAAGACAGTGAAGTAGAGAGCAATTCTTAAATAATTCACTCAGGGCATGTGATGCAACCGGGATTGACCACATCTACACCCAGAGCTGGTTGAGACATAAGGCTGGACACTTCAGGCTGATAGCATTGGTGAGTTTCGGTGAGCAAATGCAGACCCTTTGAAGGCATACTGCATGGTACCCATTCCATGGGTCCCAACTCTCAAGGTTCAAGGGATTCTTCCTCCAGCTAAAACATGCCTGGGAAACCCAGAGTATCGTCCACCGTGTGATTGGGAAATGATTTAAAATGCATCTCAGTTTTCATATCCTGGTCCTCGGGTTCACCATTTCAGATGATTTACTATCAGTCTCCCCGCTTGGAGAGTCAGTGCCTTTAACCTCCTGTTTCGCACAGCTTGCAATTTCTGTGCAAGATGAACAGGAATAGGGAGAACCAATGAGAGACTAGCTGTAGGTGTCTGCACGGGCAAATGTAACGCTCATTGCCCACCAGGAAGAGGAATTAAACAAAGGCTCAGTGTGCCCTGCTGGAAACAGATTAGGGCCTGAAGCAATCCTGCGGTTTTGTGCCCAGCTCACAAGAAAGCGAGTTGAAGAAAGGAGTTCAGGGGCACTGTACTTCACAAACCTGCAGAGTTATAAATGACAGCTATACTCCAAAAATATATTGAAGTAAGCCTGCGAAGGGGACTTGAAAGCGGGGCTGAATTTCAGGAAAACGATTGCAGGGGGTAGACTGGAATTGCCCTGAAAGCATAGGAAAAGAGGCAGAACGTCGACAATGATGCACTTGGCCAAAAAGGGCGTATGCGTTTTTTCCTGAATATATTCAGGAAAAAACGCATACGCCCTTTTTGGCCAACCAAGCAAGCCTGTAAAGGAAATCTGCACTACAATGAAATCTCACTGCCCCCCCGGGCAAAAGGGCCATCTGAAAAAAAGTGTAAAATCCAGAAAGGTAGGACAGGATATGGAGAACAGGGAGCCTTGTTATGCTGATTGGCAGGATGTAAATTGCCAG
Organism: Phocoena phocoena; assembly: GCF_963924675.1. Lineage (NCBI taxonomy): Eukaryota > Metazoa > Chordata > Mammalia > Artiodactyla > Phocoenidae > Phocoena > Phocoena phocoena. The sequence goes on along the minus strand of NW_027077584.1, from coordinate 146,776 downwards.
CAGCCACCCTGGAGAAGTGTATGGTGTATCCTGAAACACGAAAGAAACAAAGCAACACAGCCTATGGCACTTCCACTTATGGTCCTATAGCTTACGGAAATTAAAATCAAAAACAGACAGCCACCCCAATATTTGGGACGGCTGTGTTCACAAGAAGCTCGTCTACAGTATCAGGTAAATATCCCAGAAAGCAAAAAATGGATAAAGAAGTTGTGGCACGTACGTGCAATGCAATATCACTCAGCAATGAAATCTGTGTCATCAGGCCCGTAGCGGCATAGTAAGTGGATGCAGGTACGGTGATTCTACGTGAACTACGTCACACAGAAAAAGAAACATCATAAGATATCACTAATACACGGAATGTAAACTTGACTACACATGAAATGAATTACAAAACAGAACAGGGTCTCAAATTTAGAAAACCAACTAGTGCTTGCTTATGGGGAAAGGTGCGTTGGGGTGCTGCATAAAACCAGAGACTGAAATTAGCACAGATAACATTCCATAAGCCAAATATGTAATAGACAAGACCTACTCCTTGCTCAACGAAATGGACTCAACACCACATATTCAACGCCTAGGAATATACCTGACTAGGAAGAATCTTAAAACCCATGGATATATATGTCTCCGTAAGAGAATCAAGCGTGTGTACAGCGGCGGAAATGCAGCAGTGAAAATCCGATAAATCCCATTATCAAAATAAATTTCGAAAACAAAACACAAAGACAGTGAAATAGAGAGCAATTCTTAAATAATTCACTCAGGGCATGTGATGCAACCGGGATTGACCACATCTACACCCAGAGCTGGTTGAGACATAAGGCTGGACACTTCAGGCTGATAGCACTGGTGAGTTTTGGTGAGCAAATGCAGACCCTTTGAAGTCATACTGCATGGTACCCATTCCATGGGTTCCAACTCTCCAGGTTCAAGGCATTCTTCCTCCAGCTAAAACATGCATGGGAAACCCAGAGTATCGTCCACCGTGTGATTGGGAAATGATTTAAAATGCATCTCAGTTTTCGTATCCTGGTCCTCGGGTTCACCATTCCAGATGCTTTACTAACACTCTCCCCGCTTGGAGAGTCAGTGCCTTTAACCTCCTGTTTGGCACAGCTTGCCATTTCTGTGCAAGATGAACAGGAATAGGGAGAACCAATGAGAGACTAGCTGTAGGTGTCTGCACGGGCAAATGTAACGCTCATTGTCCACCAGGAAGAGGAATTAAACAAAGGCTCAGTGTGCCCTGCTGGAAACAGATTAGGGACTGAAGCAATCCTGCGGTTTTGTGCCCAGCTCACAAGAAAGCGAGTTGAAGAACGGAGTTCAGGGGCACTGTACTTCACAAACCTGCAGAGTTATAAATGACAGCTATCCTCCAAAAATATATTGAAGTAAGACTGCGAAGGGGACTTGAAAGCGGGGCTGAATTTCAGGAAAACGATTGCAGGGGGTAGACTGGAATTGCCCTGAAAGCATAGGAAAAGAGGCACAACGTCGACAATGATGCACTTGGCCAATAAGGGCGTAAGCGTTTTTTCCTGAATATATTCAGGAAAAAACGCATACGCCCTTTTTGGCCATCCAAGCAAGCCTGTAAAGGAAATCTGCACTACAATGAAATCTCACTGCCCCCCCGGGCAAAAGGGCCATCTTTAAAAAGTGTAAAATCAAGAAAGGTAGGACAGGATATGGAGAACAGGGAGCCTTGTTATGCTGATTGGCAGGATGTAAATTGCCAGCAGCCACCCTGGAGAAGTGTATGGTGTTTCCTGAAACACGTAAGAAACAAAGCAACACAGCCTATGGCACTTCCACTTATGGTCCTATAGCTTACGGAAATTAAAATCAAAAACAGACAGCCACCCCAATATTTTGGACGGCTATGTTCACAAGAAGCTCGTCTACAGTATCAGGTAAATATCCCAGAAAGCAAAAAATGGATAAAGAAGTTGTGGCACGTACGTGCAATGCAATATCCCTCAGCAATCAAATCTGTGTCTTCAGGCCCGTAGCGGCATAGTGAGTGGATGCAGGTACGGTGATTCTACGTGAACTACGTCACACAGAAAAAGAAACATCATAAGATATCACTAATACACGGAATGTAAACTTGACTACACATGAACTGAATTACAAAACAGAACAGGGTCTCAAATTTAGAAAACCAACTAGTGCTTGCTTATGGGGAAAGGTGCGTTGGGGTGCTGCATAAAACCAGAGACTGAAATTAGCACAGATAACATTCCATAAGCCAAATATGTAATAGACAAGACCTACTCCTTGCTCAACGAAATGGACTCAACACCACATATTCAACGCCTAGGAATATACCTGACTAGGAAGAATCTTAAAACCCATGGATATATATGTCTCCGTAAGAGAATCAAGCGTGTGTACAGCGGCGGAAATGCAGCAGTGAAAATCCGATAAATCCCATTATCAAAATAAATTTCGAAAACAAAACACAAAGACAGTGAAATAGAGAGCAATTCTTAAATAATTCACTCAGGGCATGTGATGCAACCGGGATTGACCACATCTACACCCAGAGCTGGTTGAGACATAAGGCTGGACACTTCAGGCTGATAGCACTGGTGAGTTTCGGTGAGCAAATGCAGACCCTATGAAGTCATACTGCATGGTACCCATTCCATGGGTCCCAACTCTCCAGGTTCAAGGGATTCTTCCTCCAGCTAAAACATGCATGGGAAACCCAGAGTATCGTCCACCGTGTGATTGGGAAACGATTTAAAATGCATCTCAGTTTTCGTATCCTGGTCCTCGGGTTCACCATTCCAGATGCTTTACTAACACTCTCCCCGCTTGGAGAGTCAGTGCCTTTAAACTCCTGTTTGGCACAGCTTGCCATTTCTGTGCAAAATGAACAGGAATAGGGAGAACCAATGAGAGAGTAGCTGTAGGTGTCTGCACGGGCAAATGTAACGCTCGTTGCCCACCAGGAAGAGGAATTAAACAAAGGCTCAGTGTGCCCTGCTGGAAACAGATTAGGGCCTGAAGCAATCCTGCGGTTTTGTGCCCAGCTCACAAGAAAGCGAGTTGAAGAAAGGAGCTCAGGGGCACTGTACTTCACAAACCTGCAGAGTTATAAATGACAGCTATCCTCCAAAAATATATTGAAGTAAGCCTGCGAAGGGGACTTGAAAGCGGGGCTGAATTTCAGGAAAACGATTGCAGGGGGTAGACTGGAATTGCCCTGAAAGCATAGGAAAAGAGGCACAACGTCGACAATGATGCACTTGGCCAAAAAGGGCGTATGCGTTTTTTCCTGAATATATTCAGGAAAAAACGCATAGGCCCTTTTTGGCCAACCAAGCAAGCCTGTAAAGGAAATCTGCACTACAATGAAATCTCACTGCCCCCCCTGGCAAAAGGGCCATCTGAAAAAAGTGTAAAATCCAGAAAGGTAGGACAGGATATGGAGAACAGGGAGCCTTGTTATGCTAATTGGCAGGATGTAAATTGCCAGTAGCCACCCTGGAGAAGTGTATGGTGTTTCCTGAAACACGTAAGAAACAAAGCAAAACAGCCTATGGCACTTCCACTTATGGTCCTATAGCTTACGGAAATTAAAATCAAAAACAGACAGCCACCCCAATATTTGGGACGGCTGTGTTCACAAGAAGCTCGTCTACAGTATCAGGTAAATATCCCAGAAAGCAAAAAATGGATAAAGAAGTTGTGGCACGTACATACAATGCAATATCACTCAGCAATGAAATCTGTGTCATCAGGCCCGTAGCGGCATAGTGAGTGGATGCAGGTACGGTGATTCTACGTGAACTACGTCACACAGAAAAAGAAACATCATAAGATATCACTAATACACGGAATGTAAACTTGACTACACATGAACTGAATTACAAAAAAAACAGGGTCTCAAATTTAGAAAACCAACTAGTGCTTGCTTATGGGGAAAGGTGCGTTGGGGTGCTGCATAAAAATAGAGACTGAAATTAGCACAGATAACTTTCCATAAGCCAAATATGTAATAGACAAGACCTACTCCTTGCTCAACGAAATGGACCCAACACCACATATTCAACTCCTAGGAATATACCTGACTAGGAAGAATCTTAAAACCCATGGATATATATGTCTCCGTAAGACAATCAAGCGTGTGTACAGCGGCCAAAACGCAGCAGTGAAAATCCGATAAATCCCATTATGAAAATAAATTTCGAAAACAAAACACAAAGACAGTGAAGTAGAGAGCAATTCTTAAATAATTCACTCAGGGCATGTGATGCAACCGGGATTGACCACATCTACACCCAGAGCTGGTTGAGACATAAGGCTGGACACTTCAGGCTGATAGCATTGGTGAGTTTCGGTGAGCAAATGCAGACCCTTTGAAGTCATACTGCATGGTACCCATTCCATGGGTCCCAACTCTCAAGGTTCAAGGGATTCTTCCTCCAGCTAAAACATGCCTGGGAAACCCAGAGTATCGTCCACCGTGTGATTGGGAAATGATTTAAAATGCATCTCAGTTTTCATATCCTGGTCCTCGGGTTCACCATTTCAGATGATTTACTATCAGTCTCCCCGCTTGGAGAGTCAGTGCCTTTAACCTCCTGTTTCGCACAGCTTGCCATTTCTGTGCAAGATGAACAGGAATAGGGAGAACCAATGAGAGACTAGCTGTAGGTGTCTGCACGGGCAAATGTAACGCTCATTGCCCACCAGGAAGAGGAATTAAACAAAGGCTCAGTGTGCCCTGCTGGAAACACATTAGGGCCTGAAGCAATCCTGCGGTTTTGTGCCCAGCTCACAAGAAAGCGAGTTGAAGAAAGGAGCTCAGGGGCACTGTACTTCACAAACCTGCAGAGTTATAAATGACAGCTATACTCCAAAAATATATTGAAGTAAGCCTGCGAAGGGGACTTGAAAGCGGGGCTGAATTTCAGGAAAACGATTGCAGGGGGTAGACTGGAATTGCCCTGAAAGCATAGGAAAAGAGGCAGAACGTCGACAATGATGCACTTGGCCAAAAAGGGCGTATGCGTTTTTTCCTGAATATATTCAGGAAAAAACGCATACGCCTTTTTTGGCCAACCAAGCAAGCCTGTAAAGGAAATCTGCACTACAATGAAATCTCACTGCCCCCCCGGGCAAAAGGGCCATCTGAAAAAAAGTGTAAAATCCAGAAAGGTAGGACAGGATATGGAGAACAGGGAGCCTTGTTATGCTGATTGGCAGGATGTAAATTGCCAGCAGCCACCCTGGAGAAGTGTATGGTGTATCCTGAAACACGAAAGAAACAAAGCAACACAGCCTATGGCACTTCCACTTATGGTCCTATAGCTTACGGAAATTAAAATCAAAAACAGACAGCCACCCCAATATTTGGGACGGCTGTGTTCACAAGAAGCTCGTCTACAGTATCAGGTAAATATCCCAGAAAGCAAAAAATGGATAAAGAAGTTGTGGCACGTACGTGCAATGCAATATCACTCAGCAATGAAATCTGTGTCATCAGGCCCGTAGCGGCATAGTAAGTGGATGCAGGTACGGTGATTCTACGTGAACTACGTCACACAGAAAAAGAAACATCATAAGATATCACTAATACACGGAATGTAAACTTGACTACACATGAACTGAATTACAAAACAGAACAGGGTCTCAAATTTAGAAAACCAACTAGTGCTTGCTTATGGGGAAAGGTGCGTTGGGGTGCTGCATAAAACCAGAGACTGAAATTAGCACAGATAACATTCCATAAGCCAAATATGTAATAGACAAGACCTACTCCTTGCTCAACGAAATGGACTCAACACCACATATTCAACGCCTAGGAATATACCTGACTAGGAAGAATCTTAAAACCCATGGATATATATGTCTCCGTAAGAGAATCAAGCGTGTGTACAGCGGCGGAAATGCAGCAGTGAAAATCCGATAAATCCCATTATCAAAATAAATTTCGAAAACAAAACACAAAGACAGTGAAATAGAGAGCAATTCTTAAATAATTCACTCAGGCATGTGATGCAACCGGGATTGACCACATCTACACCCAGAGCTGGTTGAGACATAAGGCTGGACACTTCAGGCTGATAGCACTGGTGAGTTTCGGTGAGCAAATGCAGACCCTTTGAAGTCATACTGCATGGTACCCATTCCATGGGTCCCAACTCTCCAGGTTCAAGGGATTCTTCCTCCAGCTAAAACATGCATGGGAACCCCAGAGTATTGTCCACCGTGTGATTGGGAAACGATTTAAAATGCATCTCAGTTTTCGTATCCTGGTCCTCGGGTTCACCATTCCAGATGCTTTACTAACACTCTCCCCGCTTGGAGAGTCAGTGCCTTTAACCTCCTGTTTGGCACAGCTTGCCATTTCTGTGCAAGATGAACAGGAATAGGGAGAACCAATGAGAGACTAGCTGTAGGTGTCTGCACGGGCAAATATAACGCTCATTGCCCACAAGGAAGAGGAATTAAACAAAGGCTCAGTGTGCCCTGCTGGAAACAGATTAGGGCCTGAAGCAATCCTGCGGTTTTGTGCCCAGCTCACAAGAAAGCGAGTTGAAGAAAGGAGCTCAGGGGCACTGTACTTCACAAACCTGCAGAGTTATAAATGACAGCTATCCTCCAAAAATATATTGAAGTAAGCCTGCGAAGGGGACTTGAAAGCGGGGCAGAATTTCAGGAAAACGATTGCAGGGGGTAGACTGGAATTGCCCTGGAAGCATAGGAAAAGAGGCACAACGTCGACAATGATGCACTTGGCCAAAAAGGGCGTATGCGTTTTTTCCTGAATATATTCAGGAAAAAACGCATACGCCCTTTTTGGCCAACCAAGCAAGCCTGTAAAGGAAATCTGCACTACAATGAAGTCTCACTGCCCCTCGGGCAAGAGGGCCATCTGAAAAAAGTGTAAAATCCAGAAAGGTAGGACAGGATATGGAGAACAGGGAGCCTTGTTATGCTGATTGGCAGGATGTAAATTGTCAGCAGCCACCCTGGAGAAGTGTATGGTGTTTCCTGAAACACGTAAGAAACAAATCAACACAGCCTATGGCACTTCCACTTATGGTCCTATAGCTTACGGAAATTAAAACCAAAAACAGACAGCCACCCCAATATTTGGGACGGCTGTGTTCACAAGAAGCTCGTCTACAGTATCAGGTAAATATCCCAGAAAGCAAAAAATGGATAAAGAAGTTGTGGCACGTACGTACAATGCAATGTCACTCAGCAATGAAATCTGTGTCATCAGGCCCGTAGCGGCATAGTGAGTGGATGCAGGTACGGTGATTCTACGTGAACTACGTCACACAGAAAAAGAAACATCATAAGATATCACTAATACACGGAATGTAAACTTGACTACACATGAACTGAATTACAAAACAGAACAGGGTCTCAAATTTAGAAAATCAACAAGTGCTTGCTTATGGGGAAAGGGGCCTTGGGGTGCTGCATAAAACCAGAGACTGAAATTAGCACAGATAACATTCCATAAGTCAAATATGTAATAGACAAGACCTACTCCTTGCTCAACGAAATGGACCAAACACCACATATTCAACGCCTAGGAATATACCTGATTAGGAAGAATCTTAAAACCCATGGATATATATGTCTGCGTAAGACAATCAAGCGTGTGTACAGCGGCCGAAACGCAGCAGTGAAAATCCGATAAATCCCATTATCAAAATAAATTTCGAAAACAAAACACAAAGACAGTGAAATAGAGAGCAATTCTTAAATAATTCACTCAGGGCATGTGATGCAACCGGGATTTAACACATCTACACCCAGAGCTGGTTGAGACATAAGGCTGGACACTTCAGGCTGATAGCATTGGTGAGTTTCGGTGAGCAAATGCAGACCCTTTGAAGTCATACTGCATGGTACCCATTCCATGGGTCCCAACTCTCCAGGTTCAAGGGATTCTTCCTCCAGCTAAAACATGCATGGGAAACCCAGAGTATGGTCCACCGTGTGATTGGGAAACGATTTAAAATGCATCTCAGTTTTCGTATCCTGGTCCTCGGGTTCACCATTCCAGATTCTTTACTAACACTCTCCCCGCTTGGAGAGTCAGTGCCTTTAACCTCCTGTTTGGCACAGCTTGCAATTTCTGTGCAAGATGAACAGGAATAGGGAGAACCAATGAGAGACTAGCTGTAGGTGTCTGCACGGGCAAATGTAACGCTCATTTCCCACCAGGAAGAGGAATTATCCAAAGGCTCACTGTGCCCTGCCGGAAACAGATTAGGGCCTGAAGCAATCCTGCGGTTTTGTGCCCAGCTCACAAGAAAGCGAGTTGAAGAAAGGAGCTCAGGGGCACTGTAATTCACAAACCTGCAGAGTTATAAATGACAGCTATCCTCCAAAAATATACTGAAGTAAGCCTGCGAAGGGGACTTGAAAGCGGGGCAGAGTTTCAGGAAAACCACTGCATGGGGTAGACTGGAATTGCCCTGAAAGCATAGGAAAAGAGGCACAACGTCGACAATGATGCACTTGGCCAAAAAGGGCATATGCGTTTTTTCCTGAATATATTCAGGAAAAAACGCATACGCCCTTTTTGGCCAACCAAGCAAGCCTGTAAAGGAAATCTGCACTACAATGAAGTCTCACTGCCCCCCGGGCAAAAGGGCCATCTGAAAAAAGTGTAAAATCCAGAAATGTAGGACAGGATATGGAGAACAGGGAGCCTTGTTATGCTGATTGGCAGGATGTAAATTGCCAGCAGCCACCCTGGAGAAGTGTATGGTGTTTCCTGAAACACATAAGAAACAGAGCAACACAGCCTATGGCACTTCCACTTATGGTCCTATAGCTTACGGAAATTGAAATCAAAAACAGACAGCCACCCCAATATTTGGGATGGCTGTGTTCCCAAGAAGCTCGTCTACAGTACCAGGTAAATATCCCAGAAAGCAAAAATGGATAAATAAGTTGTGGCACGTACGTACAATGCAATATCACTCAGCAATGAAATCTGTGTCATCAGGCCCGTAGCGGCATAGTGAGTGGATGCAGGTACGGTGATTCTACGTGAACTACGTCACACAGGAAAAGAAACATCATAAGATATCACTAATACACGGAATGTAAATTTAACTACACATGAACTGAATTACAAAACAGAACAGGGTCTCAAATTTTGAAAACCAACTAGTGCTTGCTTATGGGGGAATGTGCGTTGGGATGCTGCATAAAACGAGAGACTGAAATTAGCACAGATAACTTTCCATAAGCCAAATATGTAATAGACAAGAACTACTCCTTGCTCAACGAAATGGACTCAACACCACATATTCAACGCCTAGGAATATACCTGACTAGGAAGAGTCTTAAAACCCATGGATTTATATGTCTCCGTAAGAGAATCAAGCGTGTGTACAGCGGCATAAACGCAGCAGTGAAAATCCGATAAATCCCATTATCAAAATAAATTTCAAAAACAAAACACAAAGACAGTGAAATAGAGAGCAATTCTTAAACAATTCACTCAGGGCATGTGATGCAACCGGGATTGACCACATCTACACCCAGAGCTGGTTGAGACATAAGGCTGGACACTTCAGCCTTATAGCATTGGTGAGTTTCGGTGAGCAAATGCAGACCCTTTGTAGTCATACTGCATGGTACCCATTCCATGGGTCCCAACTCTCCAGGTTCAAGGGATTCTTCCTCCAGCTAAAACATGCATGGGAAACCCAGAGTATCGTCCACCGTGTGATTGGGAAATGATTTAAAATGCATCTCAGTTTTCGTATCCTGGTCCTCGGGTTCACCATTCCAGATGCTTTACTAACACTCTCCCCGCTTGGAGAGTCAGTGCCTTTAACCTCCTCTTTGGCACAGCTTGCAATTTCTGTGCAAGATGAACAGGAATAGGGAGAACCAATGAGAGACTAGCTGTAGGTGTCTGCACGGGCAAATGTAATGCTCATTTCCCACCAGGAAGAGGAATTAACCAAACGCTCAGCGTGCCCTGCTGGAAAGAGATTAATGCCTGAAGCAATCCTGCGGTTTTGTGCCCAGCTCACAAGAAAGCGAGTTGAAGAAAGGAGCTCAGGGTCACTGTAATTCACAAACCTGCAGAGTTATAAATGACAGCTATCCTCCAAAAATATATTGAAGTAAGCCTGCAAAGGGGACTTGAAAGCGGGGCAGAAATTCAGGAAAACGATTGAAGGGTTAAACTGGAATTGCACTTAAAGAATAGGAAGAGAGGCAGAACGTCGATAATGATGCACTTGTCCAAAAAGTGCGGATGCTTTTTTCCCTAAATATATTCAGGAAAAAACGCATACGCACTTTTTGGCCAACCAAGAAGCTTGTAAATAAACCTGCACTACAATGAAATCTCAGTGCCCCCCAGGGCAAATGGGCCATTTAAAAAAATTGTAAAATCCAGAAACGGAGGACAGGCAATGGAAAACAGGGATCCTTATTATGCTGATGCATATGATGTAAATTGCCGACAGCCATTCTGGAGAAGTGTTATGTGTTTCCTGAAACACGTAAGAAACAAAGCAACACAGCCTATGGCACTTCCACTTATGGTCCTACAGCTTAGGGAAATTAAAATCAAAAACACCCAGCCACCTCAAAGTTTGGGACCTCTCTGTTCACAAGAACCTCGTTTACAGTACCAGGTAAATATCTCAGAGAGCAAACAATGGATAAAGAAGTTGTGGTACGTACGTACAATGGAATATCACTCAGCAATGAAATCTGTGTCATCAGGCCCGTAGTGGCATAGTGAGTGGATACAGGTATGGTGATTCTACGTGAAATAAGTCACACATAAAAAGAAACATCATAAAATATCACTAATACACAGTATGTAAACTTGACTACACATGAACTGAATTACAAAACAGAACAGTCTCAAATTTAGAAAACCAACTTGTGCTTTCTTATGGAGAAAGGTGCGTTGGAGTGCTGCATAAAACCAGAGACTGAAATTAGCACAGATACCGTTCCATAAGCCAAATATGTAATAGACAAGACCTACTCCTTGCTCAACGAAATGGACTCAACACCACATATTCAACGCCTAGGAATATACCTGACTAGGAAGAATCTTAAAACCCGTGGATATTTATGTCTCCGTAAGAGAATCAAGAGTGTGTACAGCGGCATTAACGCAGCAGTGAAAATCCGATAAATCCCAGTGTCAAAAAAAATTTCAAAAACAAAACACAATGACAGTGAAATAGAGAGCAATTCTTAAATAACTCACACAGGGCATGTGATGCAACCTGGTTTACCACATCTACACCCAGAGCTGGGTGAGAGATAAGGCTTGACCCTTTGGGCTGATAGCATTGGTGAGGTTCAGTGAGCAAATGCAGACCCTTTGATGTCATACTGCCTGGTACCCATTCCATGGTTCCCAACTCTCCAGGTTCAAGGGATTCTTCCTTCTGCTAAAATTTGCATGGGAAACCCAGAGTATGCTCCACCGTGTGACTGGGAAACCTTTTTACATGCATGTCTGTTTTCGTCCCCTGGTACTCAGGTTCACCATTCCAGACCCTTTTCTTACACTCTCCCCATTTGGAGAGTCAGTGCCTTTAACCTCCTGTTTGGCACTGTTTGCAATTTCTGCGCAAGATGAACAGGAATAAGGAGAACCAATGGGAGACTATCTGTAGGTGTGTGCACGGGCAAATATTTTTTTTAACATCTTTATTGGGGTATAATTGCTTTACAATGGTGTGTTAGTTTTTGCTTTATAACAAAGTGAATCAGCTATACATATACATATGCTCCCTGTGTCTTCCCTCTTGTGTCTCCCTCCCTCCCTCTCTCCCCCTTCCACCCCTCCAGGCTGTCCCAACGCCCCGAGCTAATATCCCTGTGCCTTGCGGCTGCTTCCCCCTTGCTATCTACCTTACTACATTTGTTAGTGTGTATATGTCCATGACTCTCTCTCGCCCTGTCAAAACTCACCATTCCCCCTCCCCATATCCTCAATTCCGTTCTCCAGTAGGTCTGCGCCTCTATTCCTGTCTTATCCCTAGGTTCTTCATGACATTTTTTTCCTTTAAATTCCATATATATGTGTTAGCATACGCTATTTGTCTTTTTCTTTCTGACTTACTTCACTCTGTATGACAGACTCTAGGTCTATCCATCTCATTACAAATAACTCAGTTTCATTTCTTTTTAAGGCTGAGTAATATTCCATTGTGTATATGTGCCACATCTTCTTTATCCATTCGTCCGATGATGGGCGCTTAGGTTCTTTCCATCTCCGGGCTATTGTAAATAGAGCTGCAATGAACATTTTGGTACATGCCTCTTTTTGAATTTTGGTTTTCTCAGGGTATATGCCCAGTATGCACGGGCAATTTTAACACTCATTTCCCAACAGGAAAAGGAATTAACCAAAGGCTCAGCATGCCGTGCTGGAACAAGATTAGGGCCTGAAGCAATCCTGCGGTTTTGTGGCCAGCTCACAAGAAAGCGAGTTGAGGAAAGGAGCTCAGGGGCACTGTCATTCACATACCTGCAGACTTATAAATGACAGAAATCGTACAAAAATATATTGAATTAAGGCTGCGAAGAGGACTTGAAAGTGGGGCAGAATTGCTGGAATCCGATTTCAGGAGGTAGACGTGAATTGCTCTGAAAGCATAAGAGAAGTGGCAGAACCTCGTCAATGAAGCACTTGGCCAAAAAGGGCATATGCATTTTTTCCAGGGCCATCATTCACGGGAGTAGGAGGCTCCCAGCATGCTCCAGTGGCCAACAGAGGGCCCACGTCGCCAAGGCGATGTGAGCTAGCCAGGCAGGAGTGACCTGACATCAGAGGGCCCACCTCACAGAATGGTAGGGAACCCAGCCAGGATCAGACTCTCCCCAGAGGGCCCACATCACCAAGGTGATGGGAACCAGGCAGGAGTGTCCTCACACCCGTGGGGCCACATCATCAAAAGTTGAGGTACCCAGCACATGTGGCCTCAAACCAGAGGACCCACATCACCATGGGTTTCGGAGTGAGGCAGGTAGGATTAACCTCACAACACATGTCCCATTGTATAGAAAAGGTGTGGAAACCAGCAGTTGGATCTTCCTAGCAGGCGGCCCAGAGCACTGAGGCTATGAGATCCAGGCCGGCATGAACTCACAACAGAGGGCCCTCATTGTGATTCTGTAAGCAACCCAGCCGTTGTGACCTCAGAGCAGAAGGCCCACATCCCCATGGGGAAGGGAAACAAGCAGGAGTGTCATCGCAAGAGTGGGCACACATGAAAAAATGTGGGGAGCCCAGCAATTAGTGCCTGATGCCAGAGGGCCCTCATCACCGAGGGGCGGTGGCTCCCAGCCAGCTCTGACTGCTACCAGAGGGGCGACGTCGCCAATGCGGAGTGCGACAACCAGGCAGGAGTGACCTCAGAGCAGAGGGTCAACCTCACAGAAGTGTGAAGAACTAAAGAGGATCAGATTCTCACCAGAGGGCCCACATCACCAAGGGAATGGGAACCAGGCAGGAGTGTCCTCACACTAGTGGGGCCACATCACCGAAAAGTGAGGGACCCAGCACACGTGGCCTCAAACCAGAGGACACACATCACAAGGGAGCTGGGATTGAGGCAGGCAGGAGGAGCCTCAAAACAGAGGGGCCATAGAATTAAAGAGGTGAAGAATCCCGCAGTTGGAACCTCCCAGCAGGCGGCCAGGAGCTGCGAGACTATGGGATCCAGGCCGGAGTGATCTCACACCAGAGGGCCGTCATCATGAAACTGTGAGCAACCTAGGCGTTGGGATCTCAGAGCAGAAGGCCCACATTCCCATGGGGTTGGGAACCTGTCAGAAGTGTACTCGCACCACAGGGCACACATCAGAGAATTTAGGGAACCCAGGAGTTAGGGCCTGACGCCAGAGGGCCCTCATTACCAAGGGGAGGAGACTCCAATCAGGCACCAACACCCAACTGAGGTCCCACGTCGCCAAGGTGACGTGTGACAGCCAGGTAGGAGTGACCTCACCGCAGAGGGCCTACCTCACAGAAGGTTGAGGAACACAGCCAGGATAAGACTCTCACCAGAGGGCCCACATCACCAAGGTGATCAGAACCAGGCAGGAGAGTCTTCACACCAGTGTGGCCACATCATAGAAAGGTGAGGAACCCAGCACATGTGGCCTAAACCAGAAGACCCACATCTCCAAGGGGCTCGGAATGAGGCAGGCAGGAGTAGCCTCACAACACAGGGCCCATAGAATAAAAAAGCTGAGGAATCCAGCAATGGGAACCTCCCAGCAGGCGGCCAAGAGCACCAAGTCTATGCGATTCAGGCCGCAGTAAACTCACAGCAGAGGGTCCACATCATGAAACTGCGAGCAACCCAGCCATTTGGACCTCAGAGCAGAAGGTCCACATCCCCAAGGTGTTGGGAGCATGGCAGGAGTGTCCTCGCACCACTTAGCACATATCAGAAAATGTGGGTACCCAGCAGTTAGGGCCTGACGCCAGAGGGCCCTCATCACTGAGGGGAGGAGGCTCCCAGCATGTTCCAACTACCACAAGAGGGCCCACGTCGCCAAGGCGGGGTGTGCCAGCCAGGCAGGAGTGACCTCACAGCAGACGGCCCACCTCAAAGAAGTGTGAGGAACCCAACCAGGATCAGACTCTCACCAGAGGGCCCATATCACCAAGGGGACGGGAACCAGGCACGAGTGTCCTCACACCAGTGGGGCCACATCACTAAAAGATGAGGAAACTGGCACATGTGGCCACAAACCAGAGGACCTACATCACCAAGGGGCTGGGAGTGACACAGGCAGGAGGAGCCTCCCAACACAGGGCCCAAAGAATAAAAAAGGTGAGGAACCCAGCAGTTGGAACTTCCCAGCAGGCGGCCCAGAGTACAGAGGCTATGGGATCTAGGAATGAGTGAACTAACACCAGAGAGCTAACATCAGGAAACTGTGAGCAACCCAGTCGTTGGAACCTCAGAGCAGAAGGCCCATATCGCCATGGGGATGGGAACATTTCACGAGTGTCCTGGCATCACTGGGCTCACATCAGAAAACCTGGGGAGCCCAGCAGTTAGAGCCTGACGCCAGAGGGACCTCATCACCGAGGACAGGAGTCTCCAAAAGGATCCAACTGCCACCAGAGGGCCGACGTCACCAAGGCAATGGGAGCAAGCCAGGCAGGAGTTACCTCAGAGCACAGGGCCCACCTCACAGAACGGTAAGGAACCCAGCCAGGATCAGACTCTCACCAGAGGGGCCACATCACCAAGGGGCTGGGAAACAGGCACGAGTGTCCTCACACCATTGGGGCCACATCATCGAAAGGTGAGGGACCCAGCACACGTGGCCTCACACCAGAGGACACACATCACAACGGGGCTGGGATTGAGGCAGGCAGGAGGAGCCTCAAAACAGAGGGCCCATAGAATAAAAAAGGTGAGGAATCCCGCAGTTGGAACCTCCCAGCAGGCGCCCAGGAGCAGCAAGCCTATGGGATCTAGGCCGGAATGAACGCACATCAGAGGGCCCTCATCATGAAACTGTGAGCACCCCAGGCGTTGGGACCTCAGAACAGAAGGCCCAAATTCCCATGGGGTTGGGAACCTGACAGGAGTGTACTCGCACCACAGGTCGCACATCTGCAAATTTTGGGAGCCCAGGAGTTAGGGTCTGATGCAAGTGGGCCCTCATTACCGAGGGACGGAGACTCGCAGCAGACACCAACTCCCAACTGAGGGCCCACGTCACCAAGGTGATGTGTGCCAGCCAGGCAGGAGTGACCTCACCGCAGAGGGCCTACCTCACAGAAGGGTGAGGAAACCAGCCACGATAAGACTCTCACCAGAGGGCCCACATCACCAAGGGGATCGGAACAAGGCAGGAGGGTCCTCACACCAGTGTGGCCACATTATAGAAAGGTGAGGAACCCAGAACATGTGGCCTAAAACAGGGGACCCACATCTCCAAGGGGCTAGGAGTGAGGCAAGCAGGAGTATCCTCACAAAACAGAGCCCACAGAATAAAAGTTGTGAGGAATCCAGCAGTTGGAACCGGCCAGTAGGCCGCCCAGAGCACAGAGTCTATGGGATCCAGGCCACAGCAAACTCACAGCAGAGGTCCCACATCATGAAACTGTGAGCAACCCAGCGGATGGGACCTCAGAGCAGAAGGCCCACATCCCTATGGGGATGGGAACCTGACAGGAGTGTCCTCGGCCCACTTCCACGAATCAGAAAATGTGGGAACCCAGCAGTTAGGACCTGAGGCCAGAGGACCCTCATCACCGAGGGGAGGAGGCTCCCAGCAGGCTCTAACTGCCACCATAAGGCCGATGTCACCAAGGCGGGGTGTGCCAACCAGGCAGGAGTGACCTCAGAGCAGAAAGCCCACCTCACAGAAGTGTGAGGAACCCAACAAGGATCAGACTGTCACCAGAGGGCCAACATCACCAAGGGAATGGGAACCAGGCAGGAGTGTCCTCACACCAGTGGGGCTACATCACCATAATTTGAGGGACCCAGCACACGTGGCCTCAAACCTGAGGACACACATCACCAAGGGGCTGGGAGTGAGGCAAGCCAGAGGATCCTCAAAACAGAGGGACCATAGAATAAAAAAGGTGAGGAATCCCACAGTTGGAACCTCCGGCAGGCAGCCAGGAGCAGCGAGGCTATGGGATCTAGGCAGGAGTGAACTCACACCAGAGGGCCCTCATCATGAAACTGTGAGCAACACAGCCGTTGGGACCTCAGAGCAGAAGGCTCACATCCCCATGGGGATGGGAACCTGGCAGGAGTGTCCTTGCACCACTTAGCACGAATCAGAAAATGTGGGAACCCAGCAGTTAGGGCCTGAGGCCAGAGAGCCCTCATCACCGAGGGGAGGAGGCTCCCAGCAGGCTCCAACTGCCACCATATGGCCGACGTTGCCAAGGCGGGGTGTGCCAGTCAGGCAGGAGTGAGCTCAGAGCAGAGGGCCCACCTCACAGAAGGGTGAGGAACCTAACCAGGATCAGACTCTCACCAGAGGGCCAACATCACCAAGGTGATGGGAACCAGGCAAGACTGTCCTAACAGCAGTGGGGCCAACATCACCAAGGGAATGGGAACCAGGCAAGAGTGTCCTCACACCAGTGTGGCCACATTATAGAAAGGTGAGGAACACAGCACATGTGGCCTCAAACAAGGGGACACACATCACGAAGGGGCTGGGAGTGAGGCATGCAGGAGGAGACGCACAACCGAGGGCCCATAGAATAAAAAAGGTGAGGAATCGAGAAGTTGGAAACTCCAAGCTGGAGGCCCAGAGCACTGACACTATGGGATACAGGCCAGAGTGAACACACAGCAAAGGGCCCACATCATGAAACTGTGAGCAACCCAGCAGTTGGGACCACAGAACAGAAGTCCCACATGCCCATGGGGATGGGAACCTGGCAGGAGTGACTCGCACCACTGGGCACACATCAGAAAATGTGTGGAGCCCAGCACTTAGGGCCTGACACCAGAAGGCCCTCATCACTGAGGGGAGGAGGCCCCAGCACACTCCAACTGCCAACAGAGGGTCCACATCGCCAAGGCGACGTGCGCCAGCCAGGCAGGATTGACCTCACAGCAGAGGGCCCACATCATGAAAGTGTGAGCAACCCAGCCGTTAGGACCTCAGAACAGAAGGCCCACACGCTCATGAGGATGGGAACCTGGCAGGAGCGCCCTCGTACCACTTAGCACGTATCAGAAAATGTGGGAACCCCGTCATTAGGGTCTGACGCCAGAGGGCCTCATCACCGCGGGAAGGAGGCTCCCAGCAGGCTCCAACTGCCACCAGGGTGCCGAAGTCAACAAGGCGGGTTGTGCCAGCCAGGCAGGAGTGACCTCAGAGAAGAGGGCTCACCTCACGGATGTGTGAGGAACCCAACCAGGATCAGAGTCTCACCAGAGGGCCCACATCACCAAGGGGATGGGAACCAGGCAGGAGTGTCCACACACCAGTGGGGCCACATCATCAAAAGATGAGGAACCCATCACATATGGCCTCAAACCTGAGGACATACATCACCATGTGGCTGGGAGTGAGGCAGGTATCTGGAGGGGCACATTTAACTCTAATTTCCCACCAGGAAGAGGAATTAACCAAAGGCTCAGAGTGCCGTGCTGGACCCTGATTATGGCCTGAAGCAAACCTGCAGTTTTGTGGCCAGCTTACAAGGAAGCGAGTTAAGAAAGGAGCTCAGGGGCACTGTAATTCACAAACCTGCAGAGATAAATGACAGCTATTGGCAAAAATATATCGAAGTAAGTCTGCAAAGAGGACTTGAAAACGAGGCAGAATTGCAGGAATCATATTTCAAGAGGTAGATTGGAATTGCATTTAAAGCATATGAAAAGCGGCAGATCTTTGACAGTGATGCACATGGACAAAAAGTGCGTATACATTTTTCCTGAATATATTCAGGAAAAAACGCATATGAACATTTTGGCCAACCAAGCACTCCAGCAATGGAAATCCACACTACAATGAAGTCACATTTCCCATTCGTCAAAAAGGCCATCTGAATAAAGTGTAAAAACCAGAAACACAGGACAGGCCATGGAGAACAGGGAGCCGTGTTATGCTGATGGGCGGGATGTAAATTGCCAACAGACACTCTGGAGATGTTCATGGTGTATCCTGAAACATCTAAAAAACAAAGCTACAGAGCCTAGGGCACTTCCACTTTTGGCCCTATAGCTTAGGAAAATTAAAATCAACAAGACACAGCCAACACAAAATTTAGGGCTGCTGTGTTTACAAGAACCTCGAGTCCAGTACAAATTAAATATCCCAGAAAGAAAAAAATGGATAAAGAAGTTGTGCTACTTACGTACAACGGAATATCACTCAGCAGTGAAATCAATGTCATCAGGCCTGTAGCAGCAAATTGAGTGGATTTAATTATGATGATTCTAAGAGAAATATATCACACAAAGAAAGATAATTATCATAAGATATCACTAATAGAGGGAGTGTAAACTTGGCTACACATAAACTGAATTACAAAACCGAACAGAGTCTCACATTTAGATAAAAACCTTATGCTTGCTTAAGGGGAAAGTTGAGTTGGGCTGCTGTATAAAAACAGATTGAAATTAGCACACATACCATTCCATAAGCCAAATACGTAATAAACAAGACCTACTCTTTGCTCAACGAAATAGACTCATCCATGGTGTATCACCTCACACCTATTAGAATGGGCATCATCAGAAAATCTACAAACAACAAATGCTGGAAACGGTGTGGAGATAAGGAATCCTCTTCCACTATTGTTGGGAACGTAAATTGATACAGTCACTGTGGAGAACATTATGGAGTTTCTTATAAAACTAAGAATAGAATTACCATATGATACAGCAATCCCTCTACTGGGCATATACCCAGACAAAACCATAAATCAAAAAGAGACATTCACCACAATGTTCATTGCATCACTATTTACACTATCCAGGAAATGGAAGCAACCTAAATGCCCACAGACAGACGAATGCATAAAGATGTGGTACATATATAAAATGGAATATTACTAAGCCATAAAAAGGAATGAAATTGGGACATTTGTAGAGACGTTGATGGATCTAGAGACTGTCATACAGAGTGAAGTAAGTCAGAAAGAGAAAAACAAATCTTGTATATTAATGCATATATGTGGAACCTAGAAAAATTGTACAGATGAACCGTTTTGCAAGGCAGAAATAGAGCAATACATGTATACAACAAACGTATGGACAACAAGGGGGGAAAGCTGTTGGGGATGGTGGTGGGAGGAGTTGAGATATTGGGATTGGTATGTATACATTTATATGTATAAAGTAGATAACCAAAAACAACCTGCTGTATAAAAATATAAAATTAAATTCAAAATAAAAAATAAAATTAAAAAAAGTAAAACAGAAAAATATTCTTCCCTTCACATACATGTATTGATATGAATAAATTATTTCCATGCTTATATCTGTAAATACACAAAAGAGGAATAAAATCTACCTTGAACCAAAAACGAAAAAAAGATAAAAAAGAACAGAACCCACCAGTTACACAGAGGAAAACCGTTTCAGGGCACTTGCTCCAATTGCAAACAATTCTGAAGTTGGTCAGTGGTGGGGAATCATCTCCCATTCAGCCAGCATGCTCCTCGCAACAAGCGTCCTCACTGCAAAGCTGGTGGACCGTGCCGAGGTATCTGTGAGTAAACGTGGGCCGAGCCCCAGGCCAGCTGCTGCTGAAATGTTCCCACCCTTCCAAGGCTAAACACCTGAATATGTACAAGGACTTGAAAACCTAGAGGAAGGGCCATGGAGCCACATGAGGGACAGCATGCCAGCCGACTTGGTGCCTGCAGGCCAGCCAGGATGGTCCTGGCCCTGGGTGCTCTTCTGGAAGCTCTCCATTTCCCTGCCTGAGATACCCCTGCTGTCCCGGCCCCCACTGCTTTCTTCCTTCCTCACCTGTGCCCAGGGAGAAATTCCAGTGGCAGGTGTGGGTGACACATCCTCTTCTTTAGCAGGTAGCATCTTGGCAACTGCTGCAGAAAGTCCAGCAGAGCCCCACTCACACTGGGACACCCACAAAGCCGTGGCCTCTCACTCCCTCCCACCAGCCCAGCCCCGAGACTGCTGACAGGGCAGAGAAAATGGCGTCAGGCACAGCTGCAGGGGCTCTTGCTGCCTGGAGCGGTGTTTATATTGATCTCAACCCAGGCACACCTGGGGAGGGCTGGCCGGCACGGTCAGGCTTCCCAAGCCAGCCAATAATCACCCCTCAGGGGCTCACAGTTGCTGAAAGTGGAACTTGCTGAATTGGCCAGGTCCAAGGAACAGGTGTGGGCTCCTGAGAGTCAGGATAGACAAGGGGCTGCAGCTCTGGCTTGTTTTCTAATTATATTATCTGGCCCATGAGTGGGAGACAACTTCAAGAAAACCCTCTCCTAATGAGAGGAACCCAGGAGTCAGGGAGAGGAGGGGTGGGTGGTGGTTGGAGACAGAGGCCTGGTGCCCCGGGTGCAGTGGAAGTCTCTGGAAGACCAGGTGGAGGAGGCCGCACAGAGTGATGCCCAGGGTCACAGACCTGTCAGAGCTGCTGTTTGTTAGTTCAAGTCCTGCTCTGAGGTGCTCTGTGTCAGATCTGAGCGACAGGTGAGCTGGGAGTGCTCTGCAATGAGGGCTATGTGCACGGTTCCTGTGTGCCCAGCCCTGCCAAGGTACCTGCAAGGGTAGCTCTGTATCCTGGGAGGGGCCTGACCACGGGAGCCCCATGGACTGCAGAGGACCTGCCCAGGGAATCCCATATCCTGGGAGGGGCCTGAACACGAGAGCCCCGTGGGCTGGGGTGGGGGTAGGGTACCTGCCCAGGTGAGCTCCATATCCTGGGATTGGCCTGACCTCGAGAGCCCCATGGGCTGCTGGAGTCCTGGTAAAGGATGTCAGGACAGTCAGTGAAGCCACTGAGGATATACCTCCAGTAGTTCCTAAATCCTACACCCTGCTGGTCATTCTACCAACCACCAGGACTTGGTATTCTGTATTAGTCTTCACTGATGCCTTCTTTTGTATTCCATTAGTCCCAGAGTCACAAGAAACTTTGGCTTGTGAGTGACAGGACTCAACATACAACTAAAACAATACTTCCAGGCTGTCTTGCCCCAAGGGTTCAAAAATTCCCACACCATCTTTGGGGAAAGCTCAGCTAAAGACCTAAAAGTTCTACCTCTGGAAAAGGAAACACTCCTTCAATATTCAGACGACATTCTGATCGCCAGCCCTACTAAGGAGGCCTCAGAACTACCAAGCCAATAAAGGATAGAAGTTGTCCACGAAAAAGCTCAAGTATCACAGACTACGGTGACCTGCCTGGGCTTCATTCTCACAGAAGGTCGGAGAAGCCCATCCCAGGAAAGGGAAGAAACAATTTACAGCCTTACCCCTTTCTGAAACTAGAAGACAGCTTAGGGGTTCCTGGGGAAGCCAGGGTTTCCTGCCTCTGGATCCCTAACTACAGTCTACTAGCTGGGCCTCTATATGAAACACTGAAAGGAAAAGATGATGATCCTTTTGAATAGAATCCAGAAGTGGCCTTTCAAGAATGGAAAGAGCAGTCAATTCAGACCCTTGCCCTGGAACTCCCTAATTTAGCTAAACCCTTTGACCTTTACATTCCTGGTGAAAGGTGAATCGCCATTGGAGTATTAGTGCAAAAACTGGGACCACTTGAAATGGAACAATGCAAGAATGCCATCCAGGTAGGATAAACTATGGTCACCAAGGGGCTTGGCCCACCGCCACATCTGGCCAAGATACTGGTGGTATCTGAAAACCTGGAAATCAGCAGCCCAAAAGGCCACCTCCCTTCTAAGGGAAACGGACCCCACGTGGTGATCCTAACCCCCAACCATGCCCTGAAGTTGCAGGGTTTGCTCCGTGGGCACACTGACCTCGATTGAGGAGGCCCTCCAACTCCAACCTCCAGAGAGATAACCGGGGGCAACGGGGCACCATGACGACCCGTGTGACCATCACTTGACCTGGAGTTTCTCTCATAAAACAACAAGAGTGTGTCCCAAAAGAGTAGACTACTGCTTGCAGTACTTACTGTACCCAGAGGGGAGCTAATAATCTTGGCGGGGGAACCGTATATCATGCTGTCACCATAGAAAAGCCTACAGACACCCTGATGATGGTGGCCAATAAGACCGGCTGGACTCCTGTTTACTTCCAAAGGCTCTTGACTCAGTGACCATCATGATCCTTCATCACCACTGACCCTGGACTGTCTGGGAGCTGAGCGGGCAGGATCCTGACACCTGGTGCTGTTTTTACGTTAATTCAGGGGCCTAATGGAAGAAAGCGCAGACTGTTGGTCAGAGCATCTAGGCTGGCAGAAACGGTCAGTCAGAGCATCTAGGCTGGCAGAAACGGTCAGCCTAAGGTGGCCGAACAAATGTGGGGCGGAGTGAAACTGGACCTCACAGCGCCACTGCACATCTCCTTTCTGGACCCTTAAAGGTCATTAGAATCTATAACACTTCCAATACTGGTGCTCAGGTGGACGAGCAGGGAGGCAGGAGGCCTGGGGACAATCAACGTCACCTGGAGGCTGCTGGGGAGAAGTTCTGACCCTCGCCCACGGGTATGAAGCCTCCTAACTCAGCACTCAGCAGTTACAGAAGAAGGGTCTGCACCCGCAGCACTCCAAGAATGAGGAAAGGGACAAAAGGCAGAAGAGAAGTTTGTCCCAGGCAAAGCCCCTTAAAAATGCCTGGGAGATAAAAATAGAATCTGGGCAATAAAATAAAGTCTAACCATTTTTATCCTTTGTGCTTTGTCTAATTTCAGGTGCTCCTAGTGTCCCGCATACAGAGGTTCCACACCCGGCACTTCAGACCAGATTTCCTAGAGCAGAATGGCTCGATGACACTTCAGCTCCTGGGGCCCAGTTCAGACTCCGTGACATAGAGCCTGAGCTGCAGCCAACCAGGTCCTCGAGAGCTCAGCCCCCTCCCTCCCAGTGACTCTGACAGGATCTCTACACAGCAGCCCAGCCCACAGCCCACAGGGTAGCACCTCTCCATTCTCTGATCAAAATATAAAGTTTCCTTTGCTTTTGAACCAAACTCAGTCTCGATCTATTGGCTCCAATGACACTGGGCAGGGGGACACTTGTTGGCGTCCACTCTGGAGGATCAGTAACAGAAATTGAGAACATTGTAACTTCAATGAACAGATGTGTGAGCCAAACTGTAATTAACATAGAACAGTGTATAAGGCTCGGGTAAAATAAGATGTTTCTAACACTTCCATTTGATATTTCCATCACTTTCTTATAAGCAAGTTCAGTGAAAAGGTTTGTCTTCTTTGTCAGGTCAATATTAGAGAAACAAAGTGATTTCTTTCCAAGGATGTACATCTAATAATCTTGGTTAAAGCTTCAATCTTGTTTTAAATGCTTTTGCATTGAAAATGATACCTCTCTTTCAGCTCCCCCATTTCTGAGAAGCATAAAATCTTATAATTTATTATTACCAAAGGGAAATGGTAGGAGGAGGGATAAATTAACAGTTTGGGATTAACACATACACACTGCTATGTATGAAATCATCAGCAAGGAACTACTGTATAGCACAGGGAACTACACTCAATATTTTGCAATAACCTATAAGGGGAAATGATCTGAAAAAGAATAGATATTTTTATTGACATCATCCATCAATGACAGTAAAAATGGAATCTAAGGGAAGACAGTGGTGAGTGCTTCTGACCCTGAAGACTTCAATCATCTAAAGTTTGGACTCTGCCTACTTCCCAAGGCCCTTAATGAACATATGTGTAGCCGTAGCTTAAAAAATTCCCCAGTTTGGGTTGCGGAGAGACACTGATATTTAAAATCCCCTGGTGTTCTCCTCACATGAATGGGACCCTTCCTACACCTAAAACATGCCTGTCACACCCAGAGGATGGTATACCGTCTGATCGGGAAAAGTTTGGAAAAGGCATCTCATCTCCTCATCTCTTGGTGCTAGGGTTCACCACTCCAGCGTCTTTACTAACAGTCTCCCCACTTGGAGATGTCAGCACTGTCAACATCCTGTTGCATACAGTTTGGAATTTGTCCAGAGGATGAAGCAGAAGGAGGAGGAACAATGAGAGACAAGTCCTAGGTGTTCGGACAGGCACATGCCACTCTAATTTCCAATCAGGAAGACGAATTGACCAAAGGCTAGGGTTGCCCATGGAAACAGAATAGGGCTTGAGGAATCCTGATGCTTTGTGGCCAGTTCCCATAAACACAAGTTGGAAAATGGAACTCAGGGGCACTAAAATTCACGAAACTGCAGAATTGAAAATATCTATCACTGAAAAATGTCTTGAGGAAAGTCAGAGAAAAGGACTTGTAAGCAACGGAGAATGGCAGGAAAGGGATTGGAAGAGGTAGAAAGGACTCGCCATTAAGCACAAGAAAAGGGGCTGAACATTGCCAACATTGCAGTTGGCCAAAAAGGGTGTATGCGTCTTTTTCTGTATATATTCAAGAAAAGGGCATACACTTTTTTAGCCAACCAAACAGGTGGGCACTGGAAATCAATACTACAAAACATATCACTTTGCATCAGTCAGAAGAGCCGTCCTCATAAACTGTAAACACCAGAAATGCAGGACAGGGCAAGGAGAAAAGGGAGCCCTGTGAGTCTTATAGTGGAAATGTATATTGCCAACGGTCACTCTGGATAAGTCTATTGTGTTTACTAAAGCATCTAAAAAATGAGCTACCGAGCACAGGGCACTTGCACTCATGGACGTATATCTTGGGAAAAACAAAAATCGAGAGGACACAGGCACCCCAATGTTTACCACCTCTCTGTTTAAAAGATCCTCGACTAGGATATAACTTAAAGTATCTGCAGAGAAAAAACGGACAGAGATGTGGTGCTTATGTAGAGTGGAATATTACTCAGCCTGGAAATCAATGAAATACGGCCAGTTATAACAACTCAAGAGGAGTTACGTGTGATCATTCGAAGTCACATAATTCAAAAAGAAAAAGACATAAGATATCACTAATACATGGAATGTTAACATGGCTACACATGAACTGAATTACAAAAGAGAAGAGGGTTTCAAATTAAGAAAACCAACTTATGCTTCTTTAAGGGGAAAGGTGAGTTGGGGTGCTGCATAAAACCAGAGGCTGAAATTAGCACAGATACCATTCCATAAGCCAAATATGTAATAGTCAAGACCTACTCCTTGCTCAACGAAATGGACTCCACACGCCATATTCAATGCCTAAGAATATACCGGATTAGTAAGAATCTTAAAACCCATGGACTTATATGTCTCCGTAACAGAATCAAGCGCGTGTACAGGGGCATAAACGAAGCAGTGAAAATCCGATAAATCCCATTATTAAAATAAATTTCAAAAACAAAACACAATGACAATGAAATAGGAAGCAATTCTTAAATAATTCACTCAGGGCATGTGATGCAACCTGGATTTACCACATCTACACCCAGAGCTGGTTGAGACATAAGGCTGGACACTTCAGGCTGATAGCATTGGTGAGTTTCGGTGAACAAATGCAGATCCTTTGAAGTCATACTGCATGGTACCCAATCCAAGGGTCCCAACTCTCCAGGTTCAAGGGATTCTTTCTTCAGCTAAAACATGCATGGGAAACGGCGAGTATGGTCCACCGTGTGATTAGGAAACGATTTAAAATGCATCTCAGTTTTCGTATCCTGGTCCTCGGGTTCACCATTCCAGACGGTTTACTAACACACTCCCCGCTTGGAGAGTCAGTGCCTTTAACCTCCTGTTTGGCACAGCTTGCAATTTCTGCGCAAGATGAACAGGAATAGGGAGAACCAATGAGAGACTAGCTATAGGTGTCTGCACGGACAAATGTAAGGCTCATTTCCCACCAGGAAGAGGAATTAACCAAAGGCTCAGCGTGCCGTGCCGGAAACAGATTAGGGCCTGAAGCAATCCTGCGGTTTTGTGCCCAGCTCACAAGAAAGCGAGTTGAAGAAAGGAGCTTAGGGGCACTGTAATTCACAAACCTGCAGAGTTATAAATGACAGCTATCCTCCAAAAATATATTGAAGTAAGCCTGCGAAGGGGACTTGAAAGTGGGACAGAATTTCAGGAAAACGATTGCAGGGGGTAGACTGGAATTGCCCAGAAAGCATAGGAAAAGAGGCAGAACGTCGACAATGGTGCACTTGGCCAAAAAGTGCGTATGCATTTTTTCCTGAATATATTCAGGAAAAAACGCATACGCCCTTTTGCGCAAACCAAGCAAGGCTGTAAAGGAAATCTGCACTACAATGAAGTCTAACAGCCCCCTGGGCAAAAGGGCCATCTGAAAAAAGTGTAAAATCCAGAAAGGTAGGACAGGATATGGAGAACAGGGAGCCTTGTTATGCTGATTGGCAGGATGTAAATTGCCAACAGCCATCCTGGAGAAGTTTATGGTGTTTCCTGAAACCCATAAGAAACAAAGCAACACAGCCTATGGCACTTCCACTTATGGTCCCAAAGATTACGGAAATTAAAATCAAAAACAGAGAGCCACCCCAAAGTTTGGGACGGCTGTGTTCCCAAGAAGCTCGTCTACAGTACCAGGTAAATATCCCAGAAAGCAAAAAATGGATAAATAATTTGTGGCACGTACGTGCAATGCAATATCACTCAGCAATGAAATCTGTGTCATCAGGCCCGTAGCGGCATAGTGAGTGGATGCACGTACGGTGATTCTACGTGAACTACCTCACACAGAAAAAGAAACATCATAAGATATCACTAATACACGGAATGTAAACATGACTACACATGAACTGAATTACAAAACAGAACAGGGTCTCAAATTTAGAAAACCAACTAGTGCTTGCTTATGGGGAAAGGTGCCTTGGGGTGCTGCATAAAAGCAGAGACAGAAATTAGCACAGATAACATTCCATAAGCCAAATATGTAATAGACAAGACCTACACCTTGCTCAACGAAATGGACTCAACACCACATATTCAACGCCTAGGAATATACCTGACTAGGAAGAATCTTAAAACCCATGGATTTATATGTCTCCGTAAGAGAATCAAGCGTGTGTACAGCGGCATAAACGCAGCAGTGAAAATCTGATAAATCCCATTATGAAAATAAATTTCAAAAACAAAACACAAAGACAGTGAAATAGAGAGCAATTCTTAAATAATTCACTCAGGGCATGTGATGCAACCGGGATTGACCACATCTACACCCAGAGCTGGTTGAGACATAAGGCTGGACACTTCAGGCTGATAGCATTGGTGAGTTTCGGTGAGCAAATGCAGACCCTTTGAAGTCATACTGCATGGTACCCATTCCATGGGTCCCAACTCTCCAGGTTCAAGGGATTCTTCCTCCAGCTAAAACATGCATGGGAAACACAGAGTATCGTCCACCGTGTGATTGGGAGACGATTTAAAATGCATCTCAGTTTTCGATTCCTGATCCTCGGGTTCACCATTCCAGATGCTTTACTAACACTCTCCCCGCTTGGAGAGTCAGTGCCTTTAACCTCCTGTTTGGCACAGCTTGCAATTTCTGTGCAAGATGAACAGGAATAGGGAGAACCAATGAGAGACTAGCTGTAGGTGTCTGCACGGGCAAATGTAACGCTCATTTCCCACCAGGAAGAGGAATTAAACAAAGGCTCACTGTGCCCTGCCGGAAACAGATTAGGGCCTGAAGCAATCCTGCGGTTTTGTGCCCAGCTCACAAGAAAGCGAGTTGAAGAAAGGAGCTCAGGGGCACTGTAATTCACAAACCTGCAGAGTTATAAATGACAGCTATCCTCCAAAAATATATTGAAGTAAGCCTGCGAAGGGGACTTGAAATCGGGGCAGAATTTCAGGAAAACGATTGCAGGGGGTAGACTGGAATTGCCCTGAAACATAGGAAAAGAGGCACAACGTCGACAATGATGCACTTGGCCAAAAAGGGCATATGCGTTTTTTCCTGAATATATTCAGGAAAAAACGCGTAAGCCCTTTTTGGCCAACCAAGCAAGCCTGTAAAGGAAATCTGCACTACAATAAAGTCTCACTGCCCCCCGGGCAAAAGGGCCATCTGAAAAAAGTGTAAAATCCAGAAAGGTAGGACAGGATATGGAGAACAGGGAGCCTTGTTATGCTGATTGGCAGGATGTAAATTTCCAGCAGCCACGCTGGAGAAGTGTATGGTGTTTCCTGAAACACGTAAGAAACAAAGCAACACAGCCTATGGCACTTCCACTTATGGTCCTATAGCTTACGGAAATTAAAATCAAAAACAGACAGCCACCCCAATATTTGGGACGGCTGTGTTCACAAGAAGCTCGTCTACAGTATCAGGTTAATATCCCAGAAAGCAAAAAATGGATAAAGAAGTTGTGGCACGTACGTACAATGCAATATCACTCAGCAATGAAATCTGTGTCATCAGGTCCGTAGCGGCATAGTCAGTGGATGAAGATACGGTGATTCTACGTGAACTACGTCACACAGAAAAAGAAACATCATAAGATATCACTAATACACGGAATGAAAACTTGACTACACATGAACTGAATTACAAAACAGAACAGGGTCTCAAATTTAGAAAACCAACTAGTGCTTGCTTATGGGGAAAGGTGCGTTGGGGTGCTGCATAAAACCAGAGACTGAAATTAGCACAGATAACTTTCCATAAGCCAAATATGTAATAGACAAGACCTACTCCTTGCTCAACGAAATGGACCCAACACCACATATTCAACGCCTAGGAATATACCTGACTAGGAAGAATCTTAAAACCCATGGATATATATGTCTCCATAAGAGAATCAAGCGTGTGTACAGCGGCTGAAACGCAGCAGTGAAAATCCGATAAATCCCATTATCAAAATAAATGTCGAAAACAAAACACAAAGACATTGAAATAGAGAGCAATTCTTTAATAATTCACTCAGGGCATGTGATGCAACCGGGATTGACCACATCTACACCCAGAGCTGGTTGAGACATAAGGCTGGACACTTCAGGCTGATAGCATTGGTGAGTTTCAGTGAGCAAATGCAGACCCTTTGAAGTCATACTGCATGGTACCTATTCCATGGGTCCCAACTCTTCAGGTTCAAGGGATTCTTCCTCCAGCTAAAACATGCATGGGAAACCCAGAGTATCGTCCACCGTGTGATTGGGAAACGATTTAAAATGCATCTCAGTTTTCGTATCCTGGTCCTCGGGTTCACCATTCCAGATGCTTTACTAACACTCTCCCCGCTTGGAGAGTCAGTGCCTTTAACCTCCTCTTTGGCACAGCTTGCAATTTCTGTGCAAGATGAACAGGAATAGGGAGCACCAATGAGAGACTAGCTGTAGGTGTCTGCACGGGCAAATGTAACGCTCATTGCCCACCAGGAAGAACAATTAAACAAAGGCTCAGTGTGCCCTGCTGGAAACAGACTAGGGCCTTAAGCAATCCGGCGGTTTTGTGCCCAGCTCACAAGAAAGCGAGTTGAAGAAAGGAGCTCAGGGACACTGTAATTCACAAACCTGCAGAGTTATAAATGACAGCTATCTTCCAAAAGTATATTGAAGTAAGCCTGCGAAGGGGACTTGAAAGCAGGGCAGAATTTCAGGAAAACGATTGCAGGGGGTAGACAGGAATTGCCCTGAAAGCATAGGAAAAGAGGCAGAACGTTAACAATGATGCACTTGGCCAAAAAGGGCGTAAGCGTTTTTTCCTGAATATATTCAGGAAAAAACGCATACGCCCTTTTTGGCCAACCTAGCTAGCCTGTAAAGGAAATCTGCACTACAATGAAATCTCACTGCCCACCGGCAAAAGGGCCATATGAAAAAAGTGTAAAATCCAGAAAGGTAGGACAGGATATGGAGAACAGGGAGCCTTGTTATGCTGATTGGCAGGATGTAAATTGTGAACAGCCACCCTGGAGAAGTGTATGGTGTTTCCTGAAACACGTAAGAAATAAAGCAACACAGCCTATGGCAATTGCTCTTATGGTCCTATTCCTTAGGGAAATTAAATTCAAAAACAGAGAGCCACCCCAAAGTTTGGGACGGCTGTGTTCCCAAGAAGCTCGTCTACAGTGCCAGGTAAATATCCCAGAAAGCAAAAAATGGATAAAGATGTTGTGGCACGTACGTGCAATGCAGTATCACTCAGCAATGAAATCTGTGTCATCAGGCCCGTAGTGGCATAGTGAGTGGATGCAGGTACGGTGATTCTACGTGAACTACGTCACACAGAAAAAGAAACATCATAAGATATCACTAGTACACGGAATGTAAACTTGACTACACATGAACTGAATTACAAAACAGAACAGGGTCTCAAATTTAGAAAACCAACTAGTGCTTGCTTATGGGGAAAGGTGCCTTGGGCTGTTGCATAAAACCAGAGACTGAAATTAGCACAGATAACTTTCCATAAGCCAAATATGTAATAGACAAGACCTACTCCTTGCTCAACGAAATGGACTCAACACCACATATTCAAGGCCTAGGAATATACCTGACTAGGAAGAATCTTAAAACCCATGGATATATATGTCTCCGTAAGAGAATCAAGCGTGTGTACAGCGGCGGAAATGCAGCAGTGAAAATCCGATAAATCCCATTATCAAAATAAATTTCGGAAACAAAACACAAAGACAGTGAAATAGAGAGCAATTCTTAAATAATTCACTCAGGGCATGTGATGCAACCGGGATTGACCACATCTACACCCAGAGCTTGTTGAGACATAAGGCTGGACTCTTCAGGCTGATAGCATTGCTGAGTTTCGGTGAGCAAATGCAGACCCTTTGAAGTCATACTGCATGGTACCTATTCCATGGGTCCCAACTCTTCAGGTTCAAGGGATTCTTCCGCCAGCTAAAACATGCATGGGAAACCCAGAGTATCGTCCACCGTGTGATTGGGAAACGATTTAAAATGCATCTCAGTTTTCGTACTCTGGTCCTCGGGTTCACCATTCCAGATGCTTTACTAAAACTCTCCCCGCTTGGAGAGACAGTGCCTTTAAACTCCTCTTTGGCACAGCTTGCAATTTCTGTGCAAGATGAACAGGAATAGGGAGAACCAATGAGAGACTAGCTGTAGGTGTCTGCACGGGCAAATGTAACGCTCATTGCCCACCAGGAAGAACAATTAAACAAAGGCTCAGTGTGCCCTTCTGGAAACAGATTAGGGCCTTAAGCAATCCTGCGGTTTTGTGCCCAGCTCACAAGAAAGCGAGTTGAAGAAAGGAGCTCAGGGGCACTGTAATTCACAAACATGCAGAGTTATAAATGACAGCTATCCTCCAAAAATATATTGAAGTAAGCCTGCGAAGGGGACTTGAAAGCGGGGCAGAATTTCAGGAAAACGATTGCAGGGGGTAGACTGGAATTGCCCTGAAAGCATAGGAAAAGAGGCAGAACGTCGACAATGATGCACTTGGCCAAAAAGGGCGTATGCGTTTTTTCCTGAATATATTCAGGAAAAAACGCATACGCCCTTTTTGGCCAACCAAGGAAGCCTGTAAAGGAAATCTGCACTACAATGAAGTCTCAATGCCCCCCGGGCAAAAGGGCCATCTGAAAAAAGTGTAAAATCCAGAAAGTTAGGACAGGATATGGAGAACAGGGAGCCTGGTTATGCTGATTGCCAGGATGTAAATTGCCAGCAGCCACCCTGGAGAAGTGTATGGTGTTTCCTGGAACACGTAAGAAACAAAGCAACATAGCCTATGGCACTTCCACTTATGGTCCTATAGCTTACGGAAATTAAAATCAAAAACAGATAGCCACCCCAATATTTGGGACGGCTGTGTTCACAAGAAGCTCGTCTACAGTATCAGGTAAATATCCCAGAAAGCAAAAAATGGATAAAGAAGTTGTGGCACGTACGTACAATGCAATATCACTCAGCAAAGAAATCTGTGTCATCAGGCCCGTAGAGGCATAGTGAGTGGATGCAGATACGGTGAATCTACGTGAACTACGTCACACAGAAAAAGAAACATCATAAGATATCACTTATACACGGAATGTAAACTTGACTACACATGAACTGAATTACAAAACAGAACAGGGTCTCAAATTTAGAAAACCAACTAGTGCTTGCTTATGGGGAAAGGTGCCTTGGGGTGCTGCATAAAACCAGAGACTGAAATTAGCACAGATAACTTTCCATAAGCCAAATATGTAATAGACAAGACCTACTCCTTGCTCAACGAAATGGACCCAACACCACATATTCAACGCCTAGGAATATACCTGACTAGGAAGAATCTTAAAACCCATGGATATATATGTCTCCGTAAGAGAATCAAGCGCGTGTACAGCGGCCGAAACGCAGCAGTGAAAATCCGATAAATCCCATTATCAAAATAAATTTCGAAAACAAAACACAAAGACAGTGAAATAGAGAGCAATTCTTAAATAATTCACTCAGGGCATGTGATGCAACCGGGATTGACCACATCTACACCCAGAGCTGGTTGAGGCATAAGGCTGGACACTTCAGGCTGATAGCATTGGTGAGTTTCAGTGAGCAAATGCAGACCCTTTGAAGTCATACTGCATGGTACCCATTCCATGGGTCCCAACTCTCCAGGTTCAAGGGATTCTTCCTCCAGCTAAAACATGCATGGGAAACCCAGAGTATCATCCACCGTGTGATTGGGAAACGATTTAAAATGCATCTCAGTTTTCGTATCCTGGTCCTCGGGTTCACCATTCCAGATGCTTTACTAACACTCTCCCCGCTTGGAGAGTCAGTGCCTTTAACCTCCTCTTTGGCACAGCTTGCAATTTCTGTGCAAGATGAACAGGAATAGGGAGAACCAATGAGAGACTAGCTATAGGTGTCTGCACGGGCAAATGTAATGCTCATTTCCCACCAGGAAGAGGAATTAACCAAAGGCTCAGCGTGCCCTGCCGGAAACAGATTACGGCCTGAAGCAATCCTGCGGTTTTGTGCCCAGCTCACAAGAAAGCGAGTTGAAGAAAGGAGCTCAGGGGCACTGTAATTCACAAACATGCAGAGTTATAAATGACAGCTATCCTCCAAAAATATATTGAAGTAAGCCTGCGAAGGGGACTTGAAAACTGGGCAGAGTTTCAGGAAAACCATTGCAGGGGGTAGACTGGAATTGCCCTGAAAGCATAGTAAATGATGCACAACGTCGACAATGATGCACTTGGCCAAAAAGGGCGTATGCGTTTTTTCCTGAATATATTCAGGAAAAAACGCATACGCCCTTTTTGGCCAACCAAGCAAGCCTGTAAAGGAAATCTGCACTACAATGAAGTCTCACTGCCCCCCGGGCAAAAGGGCCATCTGAAAAAAGTGTAAAATCCAGAAAGGTAGGACAGGATATGGAGAACAGGGAGCCTGGTTATGCTGATTGGCAGGATGTAAATTGCCAGCAGCCACCCTGGAGAAGTGTATGGTGTTTCCTGAAACACGTAAGAAACAAAGCAACACAGCCTATGGCACTTCCACTTATGGTCCTATAGCTTACGGAAATTAAAATCAAAAACAGACAGCCACCCCAATATTTGGGATGGCTGTGTTCATAAGAAGCTCGTCTTCAGTACCAGGTAAATATCCCAGAAAGCAAAAAATGGATAAAGAAGTTGTGGCACGTACGTACAATGCAATATCACTCAGCAAAGAAATCTGTGTCATCAGGCCCGTAGAGGCATAGTGAGTGGATGCAGATACGGTGAATCTACGTGAACTACGTCACACAGAAAAAGAAACATCATAAGATATCACTAATACACGGAATGTAAACTTGACTACACATGAACTGAATTACAAAACAGAACAGGGTCTCAAATTTAGAAAACCAACTAGTGCTTGCTTATGGGGAAAGGTGCCTTGGGGTGCTGCATAAAACCAGAGACGGAAATTAGCACAGATAACTTTCCATAAGCCAAATATGTAATAGACAAGACCTACTCCTTCCTCAACGAAATGGACCCAACACCACATATTCAACGCCTAGGAATATACCTGACTAGGAAGAATCTTAAAACCCATGGATATATATGTCTCCGTAAGAGAATCAAGCGTGTGTACAGCGGCCGAAACGCAGCAGTGAAAATCCGATAAATCCCATTATCAAAATAAATTTCGAAAACAAAACACAAAGACAGTGAAATAGAGAGCAATTCTTAAATAATTCACTCAGGGCATGTGATGCAACCGGGATTGACCACATCTACACCCAGAGCTGGTTGAGACATAAGGCAGGACACTTCAGGCTGATAGAATTGGTGAGTTTCGGTGAGCAAATGCAGACCCTTTGAAGTCATACTGCATGGTACCCATTCCATGGGGCCCAACTCTCCAGGTTCAAGGGATTCTTCCTCCAGCTAAAACATGCATGGGAAACCCAGAGTATCGTCCACCGTGTGATTGGGAAACGATTTAAAATGCATCTCAGTTTTCGTATCCTGGTTCTCGGGTTCACCATTCCAGATGCTTTACTAACACTCTCCCCGCTTGGAGAGTCAGTGACTTTAACCTCCTGTTTGGCACAGCTTGCAATTTCTGTGCAAGATGAACAGGAATAGGGAGAACCAGTGAGAGACTAGCTGTAGGTGTCTGCACGGGCAAATGTAATGCTCATTGCCGACCAGGAAAGGGAATTAAACAAAGGCTCAGCGTGCCCTGCTGAAAACAGATTAGGGCCTGAAGCAATCCTGCGGTTTTGTGCCCAGCTCACAAGAAAGCGAGTTGAAGAAAGGAGCTCAGGGGCACTGTAATTCACAAACCTGCAGAGTTATAAATGACAGCTATCCTCCAAAAATATATTGAAGTAAGCCTGCGAAGGGGACTTGAAAGCGGGGCAGAATTTCAGGAAAACGATTGCAGGGGGTAGACTGGAATTGCCCTGAAAGCATAGGAAAAGAGGCAGAACGTCGACAATGATGCACTTGGCCAAAAAGGGTGTATGCGTTTTTTCCTGAATATATTCAGGAAAAAACGCATACGCCCTTTTTGGCCAACCAAGCAAGCCTCTAAAGGAAATCTGCACTACAATGAAGTCTCACTGCCCCCCGGGCTAAAGGGCCATCTGAAAAAGTGTAAAATCCAGAAATGTAGGACAGGATATGGAGAACAGGGAGACTTGTTATGCTGATTGGCAGGATGTAAATTGCCAGCAGCCACCCTGGAGAAGTGTATGGTGTTTCCTGAAACACGTAAGAAACAAAGCAACACAGCCTATGGCACTTCCACTTATGGTCCTATAGCTTACGGAAATTAAAATCAAAAACAGACAGCCACCCCAATATTTGGGACGGCTGTGTTCACAAGAAGCTCGTCTACAGTATCAGGTAAATATCCCAGAAAGCAAAAAATGGATAAAGAAGTTGTGGCACGTACGTACAATGCAATATCACTCAGCAATGAAATCTGTGTCATCAGGCCCGTAGCGGCATAGTGAGTGGATGCAGGTACGGTGAATCTACGTGAACTACGTCACACAGAAAAAGAAACATCATAAGATATCACTAATACACGGAATGTAACCTGGACTACACATGAACTGAATTACAAAACAGAACAGGGTCTCAAATTTAGAAAACCAACTAGTGCTTGCTTATGGGGAAAGGTGCCTTGGGGTGCTGCATAAAACCAGAGACTGAAATTAGCACAGATAACTTTCCATAAGCCAAATATGTAATAGACAAGACCTACTCCTTGCTCAACGAAATGGACCCAACACCACATATTCAACGCCTAGGAATATACCTGACTAGGAAGAATCTTAAAACCCATGGATATATATGTCTCCGTAAGAGAATCAAGCGTGTGTACAGCGGCCGAAACGCAGCAGTGAAAATCCGATAAATCCCATTATCAAAATAAATTTCGAAAACAAAACACAAAGACAGTGAAATAGAGAGCAATTCTTAAATAATTCACTCAGGGCATGTGATGCAACCGGGATTGACCACATCTACACCCACAGCTGGTTGAGACATAAGGCTGGACACTTCAGGCTGATAGCATTGGTGTGTTTCGGTGAGCAAATGCAGACCCTTTGAAGTCATACTGCATGGTACCCATTCCATGGGTCCCAACTCTCCAGGTTCAAGGGATTCTTCCTCCAGCTAAAACATGCATGGGAAACCCAGAGTATCGTCCACCGTGTGATTGGGAAACGATTTAAAATGCATCTCAGTTTTCGTATCCTGGTCCTCGGGTTCACCATTCCAGATGCTTTACTAACAATCTCCCCGCTTGGAAATTCAGTGCCTTTAACCTCCTGTTTGGCACAGCTTGCAATTTCTGTGCAAGATGAACAGGAATAGGGAGAACCAATGAGAGACTAGCTGTAGGTGTCTGCACGGGCAAATGTAATGCTCATTGCCGACCAGCAAGAGGAATTAAACAAAGGCTCAGCGTGCACTGCTGAAAACAGATTAGGGCCTGAAGCAATCCTGCGGTTTTGTGCCCAGCTCACAAGAAAGCGAGTTGAAGAAAGGAGCTCAGGGGCACTGTAATTCACAAACCTGCAGAGTTATAAATGACAGCTATCCTCCAAAAATATATTGAAGTAAGCCTGCGAAGGGGACTTGAAAGCGGGGCAGAATTTCAGGAAAACGATTGCAGGGGTAGACTGGAATTGCCCTGAAAGCATAGGAAAAGAGGCAGAACGTCGACAATGATGCACTTGGCCAAAAAGGGCGTCTGAATTTTTTCCTGAATATATTCAGGAAAAAACTCATACGCCCTTTTTGGCCAACCAAGCAAGCCTGTAAATGAAATCTGCACCACAACGAAGTCTCACTGCCCCCCGGGCAAAAGGGCCATCGGAAAAAAGTGTAAAATCCAGAAAGGTAGGACAGGATATGGAGAACAGGGAGCCTTGTTATGCTGATTGGCAGGATGTAAATTTCCAGCAGTCATCCTGGAGAAGTGTATGGTGTTTCCTGAAACACGTAAGAAACAAAGCAACACAGCCTATGGCACTTCCACTTATGGTCCTATAGCTTACGGAAATTAAAATCAAAAACAGACAGCCACCCCAATATTTGGGATGGCTGTGTTCACAAGAAGCTCGTCTACAGTATCAGGTAAATATCCCAGAAAGCAAAAAATGGATAAAGAAGTTGTGGCACGTACGTACAATGCAATATCACTCAGCAATGAAATCTGTGTCATCAGGCCCGTAGCGGCATAGTGAGTGGATGCAGGTACGGTGATTCTACGTGAACTACGTCACACAGAAAAAGAAACATCATAAGATATCACTAATACACGGAATGTAAACTTGACTACACATGAACTGAATTACAAAACAGAACAGGGTATCAAATTTAGAAAACCAACTAGTGCTTGCTTATGGGGAAAGGTGCCTTGGGGTGCTGCATAAAACCAGAGACTGATATTAGCACAGATAACATTCCATAAGACAAATATGTAATAGACAAGACCTACTCCTTGCTCAACGAAATGGACTCAACACCACATATTCAACGCCTAGGAATATACCTGACTAGGAAAAATCTTAAAACCCATGGATATATATGTCTCCGTAAGAGAATCAAGCGTGGGTACAGCAGCCGATACGCAGCAGTGAATATCCGATAAATCCCATTATCAAAATAAATTTCGAAAACAAAACACAAAGACAGTGAAATAGAGAGCAATTCTTAAATAATTCACTCAGGGCATGTGATGCAACCGGGATTGACCACATCTACACCCAGAGCTGGTTGAGACATAGGGCTGGACACTTCAGGCTGATAGCATTGGTGAGTTTTGGTGAGCAAATGCAGACCCTTTGAAGTCATACTGCATGGTACCTATTCCATGGGTCCCAACTCTTCAGGTTCAAGGGATTCTTCCTCCAGCTAAAACATGCATGGGAATCCCACAGTATGGTCCACCGTGTGATTGGGAAACGATTTAAAATGCATCTCAGTTTTCGTATCCTGGTCCTCGGGTTCACCATTCCAGATGCTTTACTAACACTCTCCCTGATTGGAGAGTCAGTGCCTTTAACCTCCTGTTTGGCATAGCTTGCAATTTCTGTGCAAGATGAACAGGAATAGGGAGAACCTATGAGAGACTAGCTGTAGGTGTCTGCACGGGCAAATGAAACGCTCATTGCCGACCAGGAAGAGGAATTAAACAAAGGCTCAGTGTGCCCTGCCGGAAACAGATTAGGGCCTGAAGCAATCCTGCGGTTTTGTGCCCAGCTCACAAGAAAGGGAGTTGAAGAAAGGAGCTCAGGGGCACTGTAATTCACAAACCTGCAGAGTTATAAATGACAGCATTCCTCCAAAAATATATTGCAGTAAGCCTGCAAAGGGGACTTGAAAGCGGGGCAGAATTTCAGGAAAACGATTGCAGGGGGTAGACTGGAATTGCCCTGAAAGCATAGGAAAAGAGGCACAACGTCGACAATGATGCACTTGGCCAAAAAGGGCGTATGCGTTTTTTCCTGAATATATTCAGGAAAAAACGCATACGCACTTTTTGGCCACCCAAGCAAGCCTGTAAAGGAAATCTGCACTACAATGTAGTCTCACTGCCCCCCGGGCAAAAGGGCCATCTGAAAAAAGTGTAAAATCCAGAAAGGTAGGACAGGATATGGAGAACAGGGAGCCTTGTTATGCTGATTGGCAGGATGTAAATTGCCAGCAGCCACCCTGGAGAAGTGTATGGTGTTTCCTGAAACACGTAAGAAACAAAGCAACACAGCCTATGGCACTTCCACTTATGGTCCTATAGCTTACGGAAATTAAAATCAAAAACAGACAGCCACCCCAATATTTGGGACGGCTGTGTTCACAAGAAGCTCGTCTACAGTATCAGGTAAATATCCCAGAAAGCAAAAAATGGATAAAGAAGTTGTGGCACGTACGTACAATGCAATATCACTCAGCAATGAAATCTGTGTCATCAGGCCCGTAGCGGCATAGTGAGTGGATGCAGGTACGGTGATTCTACGTGAACTACGTCACACAGAAAAAGAAACATCATAAGATATCACTAATACACGGAATGTAAACTTGACTACACATGAACTGAATTACAAAACAGAACAGGGTCTCAAATTTAGAAAACCAACTAGTGCTTGCTTATGGGGAAAGGTGCCTTGGGGAGCTGCATAAAACCAGAGACTGAAATTAGCACAGATAACTTTCCATAAGCCAAATATGTAATAGACAAGACCTACTCCTTGCTCAACGAAATGGAACCAACACCACATATTCAACGCCTAGGAATATACCTGACTAGAAAGAATCTAAAAACCCATGGATATATATGTCTCCGTAAGAGAATCAAGCGTGTGTACAGCGGCCGAAACACAGCAGTGAATATCCGATAAATCCCATTATCAAAATAAATTTCGAAAACAAAACACAAAGACAGTGAAATAGAGAGCAATTCTTAAATAATTCACTCAGGGCATGTGATGCAACCGGGATTTACCACATCTACACCCAGAGCTGGTTGAGACATAAGGCTGGACACTTCAGGCTGATAGCATTGGTGAGTTTCGGTGAGCAAATGCAGACCCTTTGAAGTCATACTGCATGGTACCCATTCCATGGGTCCCAACTCTCCAGGTTCAAG
Organism: Phocoena phocoena; assembly: GCF_963924675.1. Classification (NCBI taxonomy): domain Eukaryota; kingdom Metazoa; phylum Chordata; class Mammalia; order Artiodactyla; family Phocoenidae; genus Phocoena; species Phocoena phocoena. The sequence goes on along the minus strand of NW_027077584.1, from coordinate 106,640 downwards.
GGATTCTTCCTCCAGCTAAAACATGCATGGGAAACCCAGAGTATCGTCCACCGTGTGATTGGGAAACGATTTAAAATGCATCTCAGTTTTCGTATCCTGGTCCTCGGGTTCACCATTCCAGATGATTTACTAACACTCTCCCCGCTTGGAGAGTCAGTGCCTTTAACCTCCTGTTTGGCACAGCTTGCAATTTCTGTGCAAGATCAACAGGAATAGGGAGAACCAATGAGAGACTAGCTGTAGGTGTCTGCACGGGCAAATGTAACGCTCATTGCCCACCAGGAAGAGGAATTAAACAAAGGCTCAGCGTGCCCTGCTGAAAACAGATTAGGGCCTGAAGCAATCCTGCGGTTTTGTGCCCAGCTCACAAGAAAGCGAGTTGAAGAAAGGATATCATGGGCACTGTAGTTCACAAACCTGCAGAGTTATAAATGACAGTTATCCTCCAAAAATATATTGAAGTAAGCCTGCGAAGGGGACTTGAAAGTGGGGCAGAATTTCAGGAAAACGATTGCAGGGGGTAGACTGGAATTGTCCTGAAAGCATAGGAAAAGAGGCAGAACGTCGACAATGATGCACTTGGCCAATAGGGGCGTATGCGTTTTTTCCTGAATATATTCAGGAAAAAACGCATACGCCCTTTTTGGCCAACCAAGCAAGCCTGTAAAGGAAATCTGCACTACAATGAAGTCTCACTGCCCCCCAGGCAAAAGGGCCATCTGAAAAAAGTGTAAAATCCAGAAATGTAGGACAGGATATGGAGAACAGGGAGCCTTGTTATGCTGATTGGCAGGATGTAAATTGCCAGCAGCCACCCTGGAGAAGTGTATGGTGTTTCCTGAAACACGTAAGAAACAAAGCAACACAGCCTATGGCAATTGCAATTATGGTCCTATTCCTTAGGGAAATTAAAATCAAAAACAGAGAGCCACCCCAAAGTTTGGGACGGCTGTGTTCCCAAGAAGCTCGTCTACAGTACCAGGTAAATATTCCAGAAAGCAAAAAATGGATAAAGAAGTTGTGGAACATACGTGCAATGCAGTATCACTCAGCAATGAAATCTGTGTCATCAGGCCCGTAGCGGCATAGTGAATGGATGAAGGTACGGTGATTCTACGTGAACTATGTCACACAGAAAAAGAAACATCATAAGATATCACTAATACACGGAATGTAAACTTGACTACACATGAACTGAATTACAAAACAGAACAGGGTCTCAAATTTAGAAAACCAACTAGTGCTTGCTTATGGGGAAAGGTGCGTTGGGGTGCTGCATAAAACCAGAGACTGAAATTAGCACAGATAACATTCCATAAGCCAAATATGTAATAGACAAGACCTACTCCTTGCTCAACGAAATGGACTCAACACCACATATTTAACGCCTAGGAATATACCTGACTAGGAAGAATCTTAAAACCCATAGATATATATGTCTCCGTAAGAGAATCAAGCGTGTGTACAGCGGCCGAAATGCAGCAGTGAAAATCCGATAAATCCCATTATCAAAATAAATTTCGAAAACAAAACACAAAGACAGTGAAATAGAGAGCAATTCTTAAATAATTCACTCAGGGTATGTGATGCAACCGGGATTGACCACATCTACACCCAGAGCTGGTTGAGACATAAGGCTGGCCACTTCAGGCTGATAGCATTGGTGAGTTTCGGTGAGCAAATGCAGACCCTTTGAAGTCATACTGCATGGTACCCATTCCATGGGTCCCAACTCTCCAGGTTCAAGGGATTCTTCCTCCAGCTAAAACATGCATGGGAAACCCAGAGTATGGTCCACCGTGTGATTGGGAAACGATTTAAAATGCATCTCAGTTTTCGTATCCTGGTCCTCGGGTTCACCATTCCAGATGCTTTACTAACACTCTCCCCGCTTGGAGAGTCAGTGCCTTTAACCTCCTCTTTGGCACAGCTTGCAATTTCTGTGCAAGATGAACAGGAATAGGGAGAACCAATGAGAGACTAGCTGTAGGTGTCTGCACGGGCAAATGTAACGCTCCTTGCCCACCAGGAAGAGGAATTAAACAAAGGCTCAGTGTGTCCTGTTGGAAAGAGATTAGGGCCTGAAGCAATCCTGCGGTTTTGTGCCCAGCTCACAAGAAAGCGAGTTGAAGAAAGGAGCTCAGGGGCACTGTAATTCACAAAACTGCAGAGTTATAAATAACAGCTATCCTCCAAAAATATATTGAAGTAAGCCTGCGAAGGGGACTGGAAAGCGGGGCAGAATTTCTGGAAAACGATTGCAGGGGGTAGACAGGAATTGCCTTGAAAGCATAGGAAAAGAGGCAGAACGTCGACAATGATGCACTTGGCCAAAAAGTGCGTATGCGTTTTTTCCTGAATATATTCAGGAAAAAATGCATACGCACTTTTTGGCCAACGAAGCAAGCATGTAAAGAAATCTGCACTACAATGAAGTCTCACTGCCCCCCGGGCAAAAGGGCCATCTGAAAAAAGTGTAAAATCCAGAAAGGTAGGACAGGATATGGAGAACAGTGAGCCTTGTTATGCCGATTGGCAGGATGTAAATTGCCAACAGCCAACCTGGAGAAGTGTATGGTGTTTCCTGAAACACGTAAGAAATAAAGCAACACAGCCTATGGCACTTGCACTTATGGTCCTATAGCTTAGGGAAATTAAAATCAAAAACAGACAGCCACCCCAATGTTTGGGACGGCTGTGTTCACAGGAAGCTCGTCTACAGTACCAGGTAAATATCCCAGAAAGCAAAAAATGGATAAAGAAGTTGTGTCACGTACGTGCAATGCACTATCACTCAGCAATGAAATCTGTGTCATCAGGCCCGTAGTGGTTAGTAAGTGGATGCATGTACGGTGATTCTACGTGAACTACGTCACACAGAAATAGAAACATCATAAGATATCACTGATACACGGAATGTAAACTTGACTACACATGAACTGAATTACAAAACAGAACAGGGTCTCAAATTTAGAAAACCAACTAGTGCTTGCTTAAGGGGAAAGGTGCGTTGGGATGCTGCATAAAACCAGAGATGAAATTAGCACAGATAACTTTCCATAAGCCAAATATGTAATACACAATACCTACTCCTTGCTCAACGAAATGGACTCAACACCACATATTCAACGCCTAGGAATATACCTGACTAGGAAGAATCTTAAAACCCATGGATTTATATGTCTCCGTAAGAGAATCAAGCGTGTGTACAGCGGCATAAACGCAGCAGTGAATATCCGATAAATCCCATTATCAAAATAAATTTCAAAAACAAAACACAAAGACAGTGAAGTAGAGAGCAATTCTTAAACAATTCACTCAGGGCATGTGATGCAACCGGGATTGACCACATCTACACCCACAGCTGGTTGAGACATAAGGCTGGACACTTCAGGCTGAAAGCATTGGTGAGTTTTGGTGAGCAAATGCAGACCCTTTGAAGTCATACTGCATGGTACCCATTCCATGGGTCCCAACTCTCCAGGTTCAAGGGATTCTTCCTCCAGCTAAAACATGCATGGGAAACCCAGAGTATCGTCCACCGTGTGATTGGGAAACGATTTAAAATGCATCTCAGTTTTCGTATCCTGGTCCTCGGGTTCACCATTCCAGATGCTTTACTAACACTCTCCCCGCTTGGAGAGTCAGTGCCTTTAACCTCCTCTTTGGCACAGCTTGCAATTTCTGTGCAAGATGAACAGGAATAGGGAGAACCAATGAGAGACTAGCTGTAGGTGTCTGCACGGGCAAATGTAATGCTCATTTCCCACCAGGAAGAGGAATTAACCAAACGCTCAGCGTGCCCTGCTGGAAAGAGATTAGTGCCTGAAGCAATCCTGCTGTTTTGTGCCCAGCTCACAAGAAAGCGAGTTGAAGAAAGGAGCTCAGGGGCACTGTAATTCACAAACCTGCAGAGTTATAAATGACAGCTATCCTCCAAAAATATATTGAAGTAAGCCTGCAAAGGGGACTTGAAAGCGGGGCAGAAATTCAGGAAAACGATTGAAGGGTTAAACTGGAATTGCACTTAAAGAATAGGAAAAGAGGCAGAACGTCGATAATGATGCACTTGTCCAAAAAGTGCGGATGCTTTTTTCCCTAAATATATTCAGGAAAAAACGCATACGCACTTTTTGGCCAACCAAGAAGCTTGTAAATAAACCTGCACTACAATGAAATCTCAGTGCCCCCCAGGGCAAAAGGGCCATTTAAAAAAATTGTAAAATCCAGAATCGGAGGACAGGCAATGGAAAACAGGGATCCTTATTATGCTGATGCATATGATGTAAATTGCCGACAGCCATTCTGGAGAAGTGTTATGTGTTTCCTGAAACACGTAAGAAACAAAGCAACACAGCCTATGGCACTTCCACTTATGGTCCTACAGCTTAGGGAAATTAAAATCAAAAACACCCAGCCACCTCAAAGTTTGGGACCTCTCTGTTCACAAGAACCTCGTTTACAGTACCAGGTAAATATCTCAGAGAGCAAACAATGGATAAAGAAGTTGTGGTACGTACGTACAATGGAATATCACTCAGCAATGAAATCTGTGTCATCAGGCCCGTAGTGGCATAGTGAGTGGATACAGGTATGGTGATTCTACGTGAAATAAGTCACACATAAAAAGAAACATCATAAAATATCACTAATACACAGTATGTAAACTTGACTACACATGAACTGAATTACAAAACAGAACAGTCTCAAATTTAGAAAACCAACTTGTGCTTTCTTATGGAGAAAGGTGCGTTGGAGTGCTGCATAAAACCAGAGACTGAAATTAGCACAGATACCGTTCCATAAGCCAAATATGTAATAGACAAGACCTACTCCTTGCTCAACGAAATGGACTCAACACCACATATTCAACGCCTAGGAATATACCTGACTAGGAAGAATCTTAAAACCCGTGGATATTTATGTCTCCGTAAGAGAATCAAGAGTGTGTACAGCGGCATTAACGCAGCAGTGAAAATCCGATAAATCCCAGTGTCAAAAAAAATTTCAAAAACAAAACACAATGACAGTGAAATAGAGAGCAATTCTTAAATAACTCACACAGGGCATGTGATGCAACCTGGTTTACCACATCTACACCCAGAGCTGGGTGAGAGATAAGGCTTGACCCTTTGGGCTGATAGCATTGGTGAGGTTCAGTGAGCAAATGCAGACCCTTTGATGTCATACTGCCTGGTACCCATTCCATGGTTCCCAACTCTCCAGGTTCAAGGGATTCTTCCTTCTGCTAAAATTTGCATGGGAAACCCAGAGTATGCTCCACCGTGTGACTGGGAAACCTTTTTACATGCATGTCTGTTTTCGTCCCCTGGTACTCAGGTTCACCATTCCAGACCCTTTTCTTACACTCTCCCCATTTGGAGAGTCAGTGCCTTTAACCTCCTGTTTGGCACTGTTTGCAATTTCTGCGCAAGATGAACAGGAATAAGGAGAACCAATGGGAGACTATCTGTAGGTGTGTGCACGGGCAAATATTTTTTTTAACATCTTTATTGGGGTATAATTGCTTTACAATGGTGTGTTAGTTTTTGCTTTATAACAAAGTGAATCAGCTATACATATACATATGCTCCCTGTGTCTTCCCTCTTGTGTCTCCCTCCCTCCCTCTCTCCCCCTTCCACCCCTCCAGGCTGTCCCAACGCCCCGAGCTAATATCCCTGTGCCTTGCGGCTGCTTCCCCCTTGCTATCTACCTTACTACATTTGTTAGTGTGTATATGTCCATGACTCTCTCTCGCCCTGTCAAAACTCACCATTCCCCCTCCCCATATCCTCAATTCCGTTCTCCAGTAGGTCTGCGCCTCTATTCCTGTCTTATCCCTAGGTTCTTCATGACATTTTTTTCCTTTAAATTCCATATATATATGTTAGCATACGCTATTTGTCTTTTTCTTTCTGACTTACTTCACTCTGTATGACAGACTCTAGGTCTATCCATCTCATTACAAATAACTCAGTTTCATTTCTTTTTAAGGCTGAGTAATATTCCATTGTGTATATGTGCCACATCTTCTTTATCCATTCGTCCGATGATGGGCGCTTAGGTTCTTTCCATCTCCGGGCTATTGTAAATAGAGCTGCAATGAACATTTTGGTACATGCCTCTTTTTGAATTTTGGTTTTCTCAGGGTATATGCCCAGTATGCACGGGCAATTTTAACACTCATTTCCCAACAGGAAAAGGAATTAACCAAAGGCTCAGCATGCCGTGCTGGAACAAGATTAGGGCCTGAAGCAATCCTGCGGTTTTGTGGCCAGCTCACAAGAAAGCGAGTTGAGGAAAGGAGCTCAGGGGCACTGTCATTCACATACCTGCAGACTTATAAATGACAGAAATCGTACAAAAATATATTGAATTAAGGCTGCGAAGAGGACTTGAAAGTGGGACAGAATTGCTGGAATCCGATTTCAGGAGGTAGACGTGAATTGCTCTGAAAGCATAAGAGAAGTGGCAGAACCTCGTCAATGAAGCACTTGGCCAAAAAGGGCATATGCATTTTTTCCAGGGCCATCATTCACGGGAGTAGGAGGCTCCCAGCATGCTCCAGTGGCCAACAGAGGACCCACGTCGCCAAGGCGATGTGAGCTAGCCAGGCAGGAGTGACCTGACATCAGAGGGCCCACCTCACAGAATGGTAGGGAACCCAGCCAGGATCAGACTCTCCCCAGTGGGCCCACATCACCAAGGTGATGGGAACCAGGCAGGAGTGTCCTCACACCCGTGGGGCCACATCATCAAAAGTTGAGGTACCCAGCACATGTGGCCTCAAACCAGAGGACCCACATCACCATGGGTTTCGGAGTGAGGCAGGCAGGATTAACCTCACAACACATGTCCCATTGTATACAAAAGGTGTGGAAGCCAGCAGTTGGATCTTCCTAGCAGGCGGCCCAGAGCACTGAGGCTATGAGATCCAGGCCGGCATGAACTCACAACAGAGGGCCCTCATTGTGATTCTGTAAGCAACCCAGCCGTTGTGACCTCAGAGCAGAAGGCCCACATCCCCATGGGGAAGGGAAACAAGTAGGAGTGTCATCGCAAGAGTGGGCACACATGAAAAAATGTGGGGAGCCCAGCAATTAGTGCCTGATGCCAGAGGGCCCTCATCACCGAGGGGCGGTGGCTCCCAGCCAACTCCGACTGCTACCAGAGGGGCGACGTCGCCAATGCGGAGTGCGACAACCAGGCAGGAGTGACCTCAGAGCAGAGGGTCAACCTCACAGAAGTGTGAAGAACCAAAGAGGATCAGATTCTCACCAGAGGGTCCACATCACCAAGGGAATGGGAACCAGGAAGGACTGTCCTCACACTAGTGGGGCCACATCACCGAAAAGTGAGGGACCCAGCACACGTGGCCTCAAACCAGAGGACACACATCACAAGGGAGCTGGGATTGAGGCAGGCAGGAGGAGCCTCAAAACAGAGGGACCATAGAATTAAAGAGGTGAAGAATCCCGCAGTTGGAACCTCCCAGCAGGCGGCCAGGAGCAGCGAGACTATGGGATCCAGGCCGGAGTGATCTCACACCAGAGGGCCGTCATCATGAAACTGTGAGCAACCTAGGCGTTGGGATCTCAGAGCAGAAGGCCCACATTCCCATGGGGTTGGGAACCTGTCAGAAGTGTACTCGCACCACAGGGCACACATCAGAGAATTTAGGGAACCCAGGAGTTAGGGCCTGACGCCAGAGGGCCCTCATTACCAAGGGGAGGAGACTCCAATCAGGCACCAACACCCAACTGAGGTCCCACGTCGCCAAGGTGACGTGTGACAGCCAGGTAGGAGTGACCTCACCGCAGAGGGCCTACCTCACAGAAGGGTGAGGAACACAGCCAGGATAAGACTCTCACCAGAGGGCCCACATCACCAAGGTGATCAGAACCAGGCAGGAGAGTCTTCACACCAGTGTGGCCACATCATAGAAAGGTGAGGAACCCAGCACATGTGGCCTAAACCAGAAGACCCACATCTCCAAGGGGCTCGGAATGAGGCAGGCAGGAGTAGCCTCACAACACAGGGCCCATAGAATAAAAAAGCTGAGGAATCCAGCAATGGGAACCTCCCAGCAGGCGGCCAAGAGCACCAAGTCTATGCGATTCAGGCCGCAGTAAACTCACAGCAGAGGGTCCACATCATGAAACTGCGAGCAACCCAGCCATTTGGACCTCAGAGCAGAAGGTCCACATCCCCAAGGTGTTGGGAGCATGGCAGGAGTGTCCTCGCACCACTTAGCACATATCAGAAAATGTGGGTACCCAGCAGTTAGGGCCTGACGCCAGAGGGCCCTCATCACTGAGGGGAGGAGGCTCCCAGCATGTTCCAACTACCACAAGAGGGCCCACGTCGCCAAGGCGGGGTGTGCCAGCCAGGCAGGAGTGACCTCACAGCAGACGGCCCACCTCAAAGAAGTGTGAGGAACCCAACCAGGATCAGACTCTCACCAGAGGGCCCATATCACCAAGGGGACGGGAACCAGGCACGAGTGTCCTCACAGCAGTGGGGCCACATCACTAAAAGATGAGGAAACTGGCACATGTGGCCACAAACCAGAGGACCTACATCACCAAGGGGCTGGGAGTGACACAGGCAGGAGGAGCCTCCCAACACAGGGCCCAAAGAATAAAAAAGGTGAGGAACCCAGCAGTTGGAACTTCCCAGCAGGCGGCCCAGAGTACAGAGGCTATGGGATCTAGGAATGAGTGAACTAACACCAGAGAGCTAACATCAGGAAACTGTGAGCAACCCAGTCGTTGGAACCTCAGAGCAGAAGGCCCATATCGCCATGGGGATGGGAACATTTCACGAGTGTCCTGGCATCACTGGGCTCACATCAGAAAACCTGGGGAGCCCAGCAGTTAGAGCCTGACGCCAGAGGGACCTCATCACCGAGGACAGGAGTCTCCAAAAGGATCCAACTGCCACCAGAGGGCCGACGTCACCAAGGCAATGGGAGCAAGCCAGGCAGGAGTTACCTCAGAGCACAGGGCCCACCTCACAGAACGGTAAGGAACCCAGCCAGGATCAGACTCTCACCAGAGGGGCCACATCACCAAGGGGCTGGGAAACAGGCACGAGTGTCCTCACACCATTGGGGCCACATCATCGAAAGGTGAGGGACCCAGCACACGTGGCCTCACACCAGAGGACACATATCACAACGGGGCTGGGATTGAGGCAGGCAGGAGGAGCCTCAAAACAGAGGGCCCATAGAATAAAAAAGGTGAGGAATCCCGCAGTTGGAACCTCCCAGCAGGCGCCCAGGAGCAGCAAGCCTATGGGATCTAGGCCGGAATGAACGCACATCAGAGGGCCCTCATCATGAAACTGTGAGCACCCCAGGCGTTGGGACCTCAGAGCAGAAGGCCCAAATTCCCATGGGGTTGGGAACCTGACAGGAGTGTACTCGCACCACAGGTCGCACATCTGCAAATTTTGGGAGCCCAGGAGTTAGGGTCTGACGCAAGAGGGCCCTCATTACCGAGGGACGGAGACTCGCAGCAGACACCAACTCCCAACTGAGGGCCCATGTCACCAAGGTGATGTGTGCCAGCCAGGCAGGAGTGACCTCACCGCAGAGGGCCTACCTCACAGAAGGGTGAGGAAACCAGCCAGGATAAGACTCTCACCAGAGGGCCCACATCACCAAGGGGATCGGAACCAGGCAGGAGGGTCCTCACACCAGTGTGGCCACATTATAGAAAGGTGAGGAACCCAGAACATGTGGCCTAAAACAGGGGACCCACATCTCCAAGGGGCTAGGAGTGAGGCAAGCAGGAGTATCCTCACAAAACAGAGCCCACAGAATAAAAGTTGTGAGGAATCCAGCAGTTGGAACCGGCCAGTAGGCCGCCCAGAGCACAGAGTCTATGGGATCCAGGCCACAGCAAACTCACAGCAGAGGTCCCACATCATGAAACTGTGAGCAACCCAGCGGATGGGACCTCAGAGCAGAAGGCCCACATCCCTATGGGGATGGGAACCTGACAGGAGTGTCCTCGGCCCACTTCCACGAATCAGAAAATGTGGGAACCCAGCAGTTAGGACCTGAGGCCAGAGGACCCTCATCACCGAGGGGAGGAGGCTCCCAGCAGGCTCTAACTGCCACCATAAGGCCGATGTCACCAAGGCGGGGTGTGCCAACCAGGCAGGAGTGACCTCAGAGCAGAAAGCCCACCTCACAGAAGTGTGAGGAACCCAACAAGGATCAGACTGTCACCAGAGGGCCAACATCACCAAGGGAATGGGAACCAGGCAGGAGTGTCCTCACACCAGTGGGGCTACATCACCATAATTTGAGGGACCCAGCACACGTGGCCTCAAACCTGAGGACACACATCACCAAGGGGCTGGGAGTGAGGCAGGCCAGAGGATCCTCAAAACAGAGGGACCATAGAATAAAAAAGGTGAGGAATCCCACAGTTGGAACCTCCGGCAGGCAGCCAGGAGCAGCGAGGCTATGGGATCTAGGCAGGAGTGAACTCACACCAGAGGGCCCTCATCATGAAACTGTGAGCAACACAGCCGTTGGGACCTCAGAGCAGAAGGCTCACATCCCCATGGGGATGGGAACCTGGCAGGAGTGTCCTTGCACCACTTAGCACGAATCAGAAAATGTGGGAACCCAGCAGTTAGGGCCTGAGGCCAGAGGGCCCTCATCACTGAGGGGAGGAGGCTCCCAGCAGGCTCCAACTGCCACCATATGGCCGACGTTGCCAAGGCGGGGTGTGCCAGCCAGGCAGGAGTGACCTCAGAGCAGAGGGCCCACCTCACAGAAGGGTGAGGAACCTAACCAGGATCAGACTCTCACCAGAGGGCCAACATCACCAAGGTGATGGGAACCAGGCAAGACTGTCCTAACAGCAGTGGGGCCAACATCACCAAGGGAATGGGAACCAGGCAAGAGTGTCCTCACACCAGTGTGGCCACATTATAGAAAGGTGAGGAACACAGCACATGTGGCCTCAAACAAGGGGACACACATCACGAAGGGGCTGGGAGTGAGGCATGCAGGAGGAGACGCACAACCGAGGGCCCATAGAATAAAAAAGGTGAGGAATCGAGAAGTTGGAAACTCCAAGCTGGAGGCCCAGAGCACTGACACTATGGGATACAGGCCAGAGTGAACACACAGCAAAGGGCCCACATCATGAAACTGTGAGCAACCCAGCAGTTGGGACCACAGAACAGAAGTCCCACATGCCCATGGGGATGGGAACCTGGCAGGAGTGACTCGCACCACTGGGCACACATCAGAAAATGTGTGGAGCCCAGCACTTAGGGCCTGACACCAGAAGGCCCTCATCACTGAGGGGAGGAGGCCCCAGCACACTCCAACTGCCACCAGAGGGTCCACATCGCCAAGGCGACGTGCGCCAGCCAGGCAGGATTGACCTCACAGCAGAGGGCCCACATCATGAAAGTGTGAGCAACCCAGCCGTTAGGACCTCAGAACAGAAGGCCCACACGCTCATGAGGATGGGAACCTGGCAGGAGTGCCCTCGTACCACTTAGCACGTATCAGAAAATGTGGGAACACCGTCATTAGGGTCTGACGCCAGAGGGCCTCATCACCGCGGGAAGGAGGCTCCCAGCAGGCTCCAACTGCCACCAGGGTGCCGAAGTCAACAAGGCGGGTTGTGCCAGCCAGGCAGGAGTGACCTCAGAGAAGAGGGCTCACCTCACGGATGTGTGAGGAACCCAACCAGGATCAGAGTCTCACCAGAGGGCCCACATCACCAAGGGGATGGGAACCAGGCAGGAGTGTCCACACACCAGTGGGGCCACATCATCAAAAGATGAGGAACCCATCACATATGGCCTCAAACCTGAGGACATACATCACCATGTGGCTGGGAGTGAGGCAGGTATCTGGAGGGGCACATTTAACTCTAATTTCCCACCAGGAAGAGGAATTAACCAAAGGCTCAGAGTGCCGTCCTGGACCCTGATTATGGCCTGAAGCAAACCTGCAGTTTTGTGGCCAGCTTACAAGGAAGCGAGTTAAGAAAGGAGCTCAGGGGCACTGTAATTCACAAACCTGCAGAGATAAATGACAGCTATTGGCAAAAATATATCGAAGTAAGTCTGCAAAGAGGACTTGAAAACGAGGCAGAATTGCAGGAATCATATTTCAAGAGGTAGATTGGAATTGCATTTAAAGCATATGAAAAGCGGCAGATCTTTGACAGTGATGCACATGGACAAAAAGTGCGTATACATTTTTCCTGAATATATTCAGGAAAAAACGCATATGAACATTTTGGCCAACCAAGCACTCCAGCAATGGAAATCCACACTACAATGAAGTCACATTTCCCATTCGTCAAAAAGGCCATCTGAATAAAGTGTAAAAACCAGAAACACAGGACAGGCCATGGAGAACAGGGAGCCGTGTTATGCTGATGGGCGGGATGTAAATTGCCAACAGACACTCTGGAGATGTTCATGGTGTATCCTGAAACATCTAAAAAACAAAGCTACAGAGCCTAGGGCACTTCCACTTTTGGCCCTATAGCTTAGGAAAATTAAAATCAACAAGACACAGCCAACACAAAATTTAGGGCTGCTGTGTTTACAAGAACCTCGAGTCCAGTACAAATTAAATATCCCAGAAAGAAAAAAATGGATAAAGAAGTTGTGCTACTTACGTACAACGGAATATCACTCAGCAGTGAAATCAATGTCATCAGGCCTGTAGCAGCAAATTGAGTGGATTTAATTATGATGATTCTAAGAGAAATATATCACACAAAGAAAGATAATTATCATAAGATATCACTAATAGAGGGAGTGTAAACTTGGCTACACATAAACTGAATTACAAAACCGAACAGAGTCTCACATTTAGATAAAAACCTTATGCTTGCTTAAGGGGAAAGTTGAGTTGGGCTGCTGTATAAAAACAGATTGAAATTAGCACACATACCATTCCATAAGCCAAATACGTAATAAACAAGACCTACTCTTTGCTCAACGAAATAGACTCATCCATGGTGTATCACCTCACACCTATTAGAATGGGCATCATCAGAAAATCTACAAACAACAAATGCTGGAAACGGTGTGGAGATAAGGAATCCTCTTCCACTATTGTTGGGAACGTAAATTGATACAGTCACTGTGGAGAACATTATGGAGTTTCTTATAAAACTAAGAATAGAATTACCATATGATACAGCAATCCCTCTACTGGGCATATACCCAGACAAAACCATAAATCAAAAAGAGACATTCACCACAATGTTCATCGCATCACTATTTACACTATCCAGGAAATGGAAGCAACCTAAATGCCCACAGACAGACGAATGCATAAAGATGTGGTACATATATAAAATGGAATATTACTAAGCCATAAAAAGGAATGAAATTGGGACATTTGTAGAGACGTTGATGGATCTAGAGACTGTCATACAGAGTGAAGTAAGTCAGAAAGAGAAAAACAAATCTTGTATATTAATGCATATATGTGGAACCTAGAAAAATTGTACAGATGAACCGTTTTGCAAGGCAGAAATAGAGCAATACATGTATACAACAAACGTATGGACAACAAGGGGGGAAAGCTGTTGGGGATGGTGGTGGGAGGAGTTGAGATATTGGGATTGGTATGTATACATTTATATGTATAAAGTAGATAACCAAAAACAACCTGCTGTATAAAAATATAAAATTAAATTCAAAATAAAAAAATAAAATTAAAAAAAGTAAAACAGAAAAATATTCTTCCCTTCACATACATGTATTTATATGAATAAATTATTTCCATGCTTATATCTGTAAATACACAAAAGAGGAATAAAATCTACCTTGAACCAAAAACGAAAAAAAGATAAAAAAGAACAGAACCCACCAGTTACACAGAGGAAAACCGTTTCAGGGCACTTGCTCCAATTGCAAACAATTCTGAAGTTGGTCAGTGGTGGGGAATCATCTCCCATTCAGCCAGCATGCTCCTCGCAACAAGCGTCCTCACTGCAAAGCTGGTGGACCGTGCCGAGGTATCTGTGAGTAAACGTGGGCCGAGCCCCAGGCCAGCTGCTGCTGAAATGTTCCCACCCTTCCAAGGCTAAACACCTGAATATGTACAAGGACTTGAAAACCTAGAGGAAGGGCCATGGAGCCACATGAGGGACAGCATGCCAGCCGACTTGGTGCCTGCAGGCCAGCCAGGATGGTCCTGGCCCTGGGTGCTCTTCTGGAAGCTCTCCATTTCCCTGCCTGAGATACCCCTGCTGTCCCGGCCCCCACTGCTTTCTTCCTTCCTCACCTGTGCCCAGGGAGAAATTCCAGCGGCAGGTGTGGGTGACACATCCTCTTCTTTAGCAGGTAGCATCTTGGCAACTGCTGCAGAAAGTCCAGCAGAGCCCCACTCACACTGGGACACCCACAAAGCCGTGGCCTCTCACTCCCTCCCACCAGCCCAGCCCCGAGACTGCTGACAGGGCAGAGAAAATGGCGTCAGGCACAGCTGCAGGGGCTCTTGCTGCCTGGAGCGGTGTTTATATTGATCTCAACCCAGGCACACCTGGGGAGGGCTGGCCGGCACGGTCAGGCTTCCCAAGCCAGCCAATAATCACCCCTCAGGGGCTCACAGTTGCTGAAAATGGAACTTGCTGAATTGGCCAGGTCCAAGGAACAGGTGTGGGCTCCTGAGAGTCAGGATAGACAAGGGGCTGCAGCTCTGGCTTGTTTTCTAATTATATTATCTGGCCCATGAGTGGGAGACAACTTCAAGAAAACCCTCTCCTAATGAGAGGAACCCAGGAGTCAGGGAGAGGAGGGGTGGGTGGTGGTTGGAGACAGAGGCCTGGTGCCCCGGGTGCAGTGGAAGTCTCTGGAAGACCAGGTGGAGGAGGCCGCACAGAGTGATGCCCAGGGTCACAGACCTGTCAGAGCTGCTGTTTGTTAGTTCAAGTCCTGCTCTGAGGTGCTCTGTGTCAGATCTGAGCGACAGGTGAGCTGGGAGTGCTCTGCAATGAGGGCTATGTGCACGGTTCCTGTGTGCCCAGCCCTGCCAAGGTACCTGCAAGGGTAGCTCTGTATCCTGGGAGGGGCCTGACCACGGGAGCCCCATGGACTGCAGAGGACCTGCCCAGGGAATCCCATATCCTGGGAGGGGCCTGAACACGAGAGCCCCGTGGGCTGGGGTGGGGGTAGGGTACCTGCCCAGGTGAGCTCCATATCCTGGGATTGGCCTGACCTCGAGAGCCCCATGGGCTGCTGGAGTCCTGGTAAAGGATGTCAGGACAGTCAGTGAAGCCACTGAGGATATACCTCCAGTAGTTCCTAAATCCTACACCCTGCTGGTCATTCTACCAACCACCAGGACTTGGTATTCTGTATTAGTCTTCACTGATGCCTTCTTTTGTATTCCATTAGTCCCAGAGTCACAAGAAATTTTGGCTTGTGAGTGACAGGACTCAACATACAACTAAAACAATACTTCCAGGCTGTCTTGCCCCAAGGGTTCAAAAATTCCCACACCATCTTTGGGGAAAGCTCAGCTAAAGACCTAAAAGTTCTACCTCTGGAAAAGGAAACACTCCTTCAATATTCAGACGACATTCTGATCGCCAGCCCTACTAAGGAGGCCTCAGAACTACCAAGCCAATAAAGGATAGAAGTTGTCCACGAAAAAGCTCAAGTATCACAGACTACGGTGACCTGCCTGGGCTTCATTCTCACAGAAGGTCGGAGAAGCCCATCCCAGGAAAGGGAAGAAACAATTTACAGCCTTACCCCTTTCTGAAACTAGAAGACAGCTTAGGGGTTCCTGGGGAAGCCAGGGTTTCCTGCCTCTGGATCCCTAACTACAGTCTACTAGCTGGGCCTCTATATGAAACACTGAAAGGAAAAGATGATGATCCTTTTGAATAGAATCCAGAAGTGGCCTTTCAAGAATGGAAAGAGCAGTCAATTCAGACCCTTGCCCTGGAACTCCCTAATTTAGCTAAACCCTTTGACCTTTACATTCCTGGTGAAAGGTGAATCGCCATTGGAGTATTAGTGCAAAAACTGGGACCACTTGAAATGGAACAATGCAAGAATGCCATCCAGGTAGGATAAGCTATGGTCACCAAGGGGCTTGGCCCACCGCCACATCTGGCCAAGATACTGGTGGTATCTGAAAACCTGGAAATCAGCAGCCCAAAAGGCCACCTCCCTTCTAAGGGAAACGGACCCCACGTGGTGATCCTAACCCCCAACCATGCCCTGAAGTTGCAGGGTTTGCTCCGTGGGCACACTGACCTCGATTGAGGAGGCCCTCCAACTCCAACCTCCAGAGAGATAACCGGGGGCAACGGGGCACCATGACGACCCGTGTGACCATCACTTGACCTGGAGTTTCTCTCATAAAACAACAAGAGTGTGTCCCAAAAGAGTAGACTACTGCTTGCAGTACTTACTGTACCCAGAGGGGAGCTAATAATCTTGGCGGGGGAACCGTATATCATGCTGTCACCATAGAAAAGCCTACAGACACCCTGATGATGGTGGCCAATAAGACCGGCTGGACTCCTGTTTACTTCCAAAGGCTCTTGACTCAGTGACCATCATGATCCTTCATCACCACTGACCCTGGACTGTCTGGGAGCTGAGCGGGCAGGATCCTGACACCTGGTGCTGTTTTTACGTTAATTCAGGGGCCTAATGGAAGAAAGCGCAGACTGTTGGTCAGAGCATCTAGGCTGGCAGAAACGGTCAGTCAGAGCATCTAGGCTGGCAGAAACGGTCAGCCTAAGGTGGCCGAACAAATGTGGGGCGGAGTGAAACTGGACCTCACAGCGCCACTGCACATCTCCTTTCTGGACCCTTAAAGGTCATTAGAATCTATAACACTTCCAATACTGGTGCTCAGGTGGACGAGCAGGGAGGCAGGAGGCCTGGGGACAATCAACGTCACCTGGAGGCTGCTGGGGAGAAGTTCTGACCCTCGCCCACGGGTATGAAGCCTCCTAACTCAGCACTCAGCAGTTACAGAAGAAGGGTCTGCACCCGCAGCACTCCAAGAATGAGGAAAGGGACAAAAGGCAGAAGAGAAGTTTGTCCCAGGCAAAGCCCCTTAAAAATGCCTGGGAGATAAAAATAGAATCTGGGCAATAAAATAAAGTCTAACCATTTTTATCCTTTGTGCTTTGTCTAATTTCAGGTGCTCCTAGTGTCCCGCATACAGAGGTTCCACACCCGGCACTTCAGACCAGATTTCCTAGAGCAGAATGGCTCGATGACACTTCAGCTCCTGGGGCCCAGTTCAGACTCCGTGACATAGAGCCTGAGCTGCAGCCAACCAGGTCCTCGAGAGCTCAGCCCCCTCCCTCCCAGTGACTCTGACAGGATCTCTACACAGCAGCCCAGCCCACAGCCCACAGGGTAGCACCTCTCCATTCTCTGATCAAAATATAAAGTTTCCTTTGCTTTTGAACCAAACTCAGTCTCGATCTATTGGCTCCAATGACACTGGGCAGGGGGACACTTGTTGGCGTCCACTCTGGAGGATCAGTAACAGAAATTGAGAACATTGTAACTTCAATGAACAGATGTGTGAGCCAAACTGTAATTAACATAGAACAGTGTATAAGGCTCGGGTAAAATAAGATGTTTCTAACACTTCCATTTGATATTTCCATCACTTTCTTATAAGCAAGTTCAGTGAAAAGGTTTGTCTTCTTTGTCAGGTCAATATTAGAGAAACAAAGTGATTTCTTTCCAAGGATGTACATCTAATAATCTTGGTTAAAGCTTCAATCTTGTTTTAAATGCTTTTGCATTGAAAATGATACCTCTCTTTCAGCTCCCCCATTTCTGAGAAGCATAAAATCTTATAATTTATTATTACCAAAGGGAAATGGTAGGAGGAGGGATAAATTAACAGTTTGGGATTAACACATACACACTGCTATGTATGAAATCATCAGCAAGGAACTACTGTATAGCACAGGGAACTACACTCAATATTTTGCAATAACCTATAAGGGGAAATGATCTGAAAAAGAATAGATATTTTTATTGACATCATCCATCAATGACAGTAAAAATGGAATCTAAGGGAAGACAGTGGTGAGTGCTTCTGACCCTGAAGACTTCAATCATCTAAAGTTTGGACTCTGCCTACTTCCCAAGGCCCTTAATGAACATATGTGTAGCCGTAGCTTAAAAAATTCCCCAGTTTGGGTTGCGGAGAGACACTGATATTTAAAATCCCCTGGTGTTCTCCTCACATGAATGGGACCCTTCCTACACCTAAAACATGCCTGTCACACCCAGAGGATGGTATACCGTCTGATCGGGAAAAGTTTGGAAAAGGCATCTCATCTCCTCATCTCTTGGTGCTAGGGTTCACCACTCCAGCGTCTTTACTAACAGTCTCCCCACTTGGAGATGTCAGCACTGTCAACATCCTGTTGCATACAGTTTGGAATTTGTCCAGAGGATGAAGCAGAAGGAGGAGGAACAATGAGAGACAAGTCCTAGGTGTTCGGACAGGCACATGCCACTCTAATTTCCAATCAGGAAGACGAATTGACCAAAGGCTAGGGTTGCCCATGGAAACAGAATAGGGCTTGAGGAATCCTGATGCTTTGTGGCCAGTTCCCATAAACACAAGTTGGAAAATGGAACTCAGGGGCACTAAAATTCACGAAACTGCAGAAATGAAAATATCTATCACTGAAAAATGTCTTGAGGAAAGTCAGAGAAAAGGACTTGTAAGCAACGGAGAATGGCAGGAAAGGGATTGGAAGAGGTAGAAAGGACTCGCCATTAAGCACAAGAAAAGGGGCTGAACATTGCCAACATTGCAGTTGGCCAAAAAGGGTGTATGCGTCTTTTTCTGTATATATTCAAGAAAAGGGCATACACTTTTTTAGCCAACCAAACAGGTGGGCACTGGAAATCAATACTACAAAACATATCACTTTGCATCACTCAGAAGAGCCGTCCTCATAAAGTGTAAACACCAGAAATGCAGGACAGGGCAAGGAGAAAAGGGAGCCCTGTGAGTCTTATAGTGGAAATGTATATTGCCAACGGTCACTCTGGATAAGTCTATTGTGTTTACTAAAGCATCTAAAAAATGAGCTACCGAGCACAGGGCACTTGCACTCATGGACGTATATCTTGGGAAAAACAAAAATCGAGAGGACACAGGCACCCCAATGTTTACCACCTCTCTGTTTAAAAGATCCTCGACTAGGATATAACTTAAAGTATCTGCAGAGAAAAAACGGACAGAGATGTGGTGCTTATGTAGAGTGGAATATTACTCAGCCTGGAAATCAATGAAATACGGCCAGTTATAACAACTCAAGAGGAGTTACGTGTGATCATTCGAAGTCACATAATTCAAAAAGAAAAAGACATAAGATATCACTAATACATGGAATGTTAACATGGCTACACATGAACTGAATTACAAAAGAGAAGAGGGTTTCAAATTAAGAAAACCAACTTATGCTTCCTTAAGGGGAAAGGTGAGTTGGGGTGCTGCATAAAACCAGAGATTGAAATTAGCACAGATACCATTCCATAAGCCAAATATGTAATAGTCAAGACCTACTCCTTGCTCAACGAAATGGACTCCACACGCCATATTCAATGCCTAAGAATATACCGGATTAGTAAGAATCTTAAAACCCATGGACTTATATGTCTCCGTAACAGAATCAAGCGCGTGTACAGCGGCATAAACGAAGCAGTGAAAATCCGATAAATCCCATTATTAAAATAAATTTCAAAAACAAAACACAATGACAGTGAAATAGGAAGCAATTCTTAAATAATTCACTCAGGGCATGTGATGCAACCTGGATTTACCACATCTACACCCAGAGCTGGTTGAGACATAAGGCTGGACACTTCAGGCTGATAGCATTGGTGAGTTTCGGTGAACAAATGCAGATCCTTTGAAGTCATACTGCATGGTACCCAATCCAAGGGTCCCAACTCTCCAGGTTCAAGGGATTCTTTCATCAGCTAAAACATGCGTGGGAAACGGCGAGTATGGTCGACCGTGTGATTAGGAAACGATTTAAAATGCATCTCAGTTTTCGTATCCTGGTCCTCGGGTTCACCATTCCAGACGGTTTACTAACACTCTCCCCGCTTGGAGAGTCAGTGCCTTTAACCTCCTGTTTGGCACAGCTTGCAATTTCTGCGCAAGATGAACAGGAATAGGGAGAACCAATGAGAGACTAGCTATAGGTGTCTGCACGGACAAATGTAAGGCTCATTTCCCACCAGGAAGAGGAATTAACCAAAGGCTCAGCGTGCCCTGCCGGAAACAGATTAGGGCCTGAAGCAATCCTGCGGTTTTGTGCCCAGCTCACAAGAAAGCGAGTTGAAGAAAGGAGCTCAGGGGCACTGTAATTCACAAACCTGCAGAGTTATAAATGACAGCTATCCTCCAAAAATATATTGAAGTAAGCCTGCCAAGGGGACTTGAAAGCGGGACAGAATTTCAGGAAAACGATTGCAGGGGGTAGACTGGAATTGCCCAGAAAGCATAGGAAAAGAGGCAGAACGTCGACAATGGTGCACTTGGCCAAAAAGTGCGTATGCATTTTTTCCTGAATATATTCAGGAAAAAACGCATACGCCCTTTTTCGCAAACCAAGCAAGCCTGTAAAGAAATCTGCACTACAATGAAGTCTAACTGCCCCATGGGCAAAAGGGCCATCTGAAAAAAGTGTAAAATCCAGAAAGGTAGGACAGGATATGGAGAACAGGGAGCCTTGTTATGCTGATTGGCAGGATGTAAATTGCCAACAGCCACCCTGGAGAAGTGTATGGTCTTTCCTGAAACCCAAAAGAAACAAAGCAACACAGCCTATGGCACTTCCACTTATGGTCCCAAAGATTACGGAAATTAAAATCAAAAACAGACAGCCACCCCAATGTTTGGGACGGCTGTGTTCACAAGAAGCTCGTCTACAGTACCAGGTAAATATCCCAGAAAGCAAAAAATGGATAAAGAAGTTGTGGCACGTACGTGCAATGCAATATCACTCAGCAATGAAATCTGTGTCATCAGGCCCGTAGCGGCATAGTGAGTGGATGCAGGTACGGTGATTCTACGTGAACTACGTCACACAGAAAAAGAAACATCATAAGATATCACTAATACACGGAATGTAAACTTGACTACACATGAACTGAATTACAAAACAGAACAGGGTCTCAAATTTAGAAAACCAACTAGTGCTTGCTTATGGGGAAAGGTGCGTTGGGGTGCTGCATAAAACCAGAGACTGAAATTAGCACAGATAACATTCCATAAGCCAAATATGTAATAGACAAGACCTACTCCTTGCTCAACGAAATGGACTCAACACCACATATTCAACGCCTAGGAATATACCTGACTAGGAAGAATCTTAAAACCCATGGATTTATATGTCTCCGTAAGAGAATCAAGCGTGTGTACAGCGGCATAACGGTAGCAGTGAAAATCCGATAAATCCCATTATCAAAATAAATTTCAAAAACAAAACACAAAGACAGTGAAATACAGAGCAATTCTTAAATAATTCACTCAGGGCATGTGATGCAACCGGGATTGACCACATCTACACCCAGAGCTGGTTGAGATATAAGGCTGGACACTTCAGGCTGATAGCATTGGTGAGTTTCAGTGAGCAAATGCAGACCCTTTGAAGTCATACTGCATGGTACCCATTCCATGGGTCCCAACTCTCCAGGTTCAAGGGATTCTTCCTCCAGCTAAAACATGCATAGGAAACCCACAGTATGGTCCACCGTGTGATTGGGAAACGATTTAAAATGCATCTCAGTTTTCGTATCCTGGTCCTCGCGTTCACCATTCCAGATGCTTTACTAACACTCTCCCCGCTTGGAGAGTCAGTGCCTTTAACCTCCTGTTTGGCACAGCTTGCAATTTCTGTGCAAGATGAACAGGAATAGGGAGAACCAATGAGAGACTAGCTGTAGGTGTCTGCATGGGCAAATGTAACGCTCATTTCCCACCAGGAAGAGGAATTAACCAAAGGCTCAGCGTGCCCTGCCGGAAACTGATTAGGGCCTGAAGCAATCCTGCGGTTTTGTGCCCAGCTCACAAGAAAGCGAGTTGAAGAAAGGAGCTCAGGGGCACTGTAATTCACAAACCTACAGAGTTATAAATGACAGCTATCCTCCAAAAATATATTGAAGTAAGCCTGCGAAGGGGACTTGAAAGCGGGGCAGAGTTTCAGGAAAACCATTGCAGGGGGTAGACTGGAATTGCCCTGAAAGCATAGGAAAAGAGGCAGAACGTGGACAATGATGCACTTGGCCAAAAACGGCGTATGCGTTTTTTCCTGAATATATTCAGGAAAAAACGCATACGCCCTTTTTGGCCAAACAAGCAAGCCTGTAAAGGAAATCTGCACTACAATGAAGTCTCACTGCCCCCCAGGCAAAAGAGCCATCTGAAAAAAGTGTAAAATCCAGAAAGGTAGGACAGGATATGGAGAACAGGGAGCCTTGTTATGCTGATTGGCAGGATGTAAATTGCCAGCAGCCACCCTGGAGAAGTGTATGGTGTTTCTTGAAACACGTAAGAAACAAAGCAACACAGCCTATGGCACTTCCACTTATGGTCCTATAGCTTACGGAAATTAAAATCAAAAACAGAGAGCCACCCCAAAGTTTGGGACGGCTGTGTTCCCAAGAAGCTCCTCTACAGTACCAGGTAAATATCCCAGAAAGCAAAAAATGGATAAATAATTTGTGGCACGTACGTGCAATGCAATATCACTCAGCAATGAAATCTGTGTCATCAGGCCCGTAGCGGCATAGTGAGTGGATGCAGGTACGGTGATTCTACGTGAACTACCTGACACAGAAAAGGAAACATCATAAGATATCACTAATACACGGAATGTAAACTTGACTACACATGAACTGAATTACAAAACAGAACAGGGTCTCAAATTTAGAAAACCAACTAGTGCTTGCTTATGGGGAAAGGTGCCTTGGGGTGCTGCATAAAACCAGAGACTGAAATTAGCACAGATAACATTCCATAAGCCAAATAAGTAATAGACAAGACCTACACCTTGCTCAACGAAATGGACTCAACACCACATATTCAACGCCTAGGAATATACCTGACTAGGAAGAATCTTAAAACCCATGGATTTATATGTCTCCATAAGAGAATCAAGCGTGTGTACGGTGGCAAAAACGCAGCAGTGAAAATCTGATAAATCCCATTATGAAAATAAATTTCAAAAACAAAACACAAAGACAGTGAAATAGAGAGCAATTCTTAAATAATTCACTCAGGGCATGTGATGCAACCGGGATTTAACACATCTACACCCAGAGCTGGTTGAGACATAAGGCTGGACACTTCAGGCTGATAGCATTGGTGAGTTTCGGTGAGCAAATGCAGACCCTTTGAAGTCATACTGCATGGTACCCATTCCATGGGTCCCAACTCTCCAGGTTCAAGGGATTCTTCCTCCAGCTAAAACATGCATGGGAAACACAGAGTATCGTCCACCGTGTGATTGGGAGACGATTTAAAATGCATCTCAGTTTTCGATTCCTGGTCCTCGGGTTCACCATTCCAGATGCTTTACTAACACTCTCCCCGCTTGGAGAGTCAGTGCCTTTAACCTCCTCTTTGGCACAGCTTGCAATTTCTGTGCAAGATGAACAGGAATAGGGAGAACCAATGAGAGACTAGCTGTAGGTGTCTGCACGGGCAAATGTAACGCTCATTTCCCACCAGGAAGAGGAATTAACCAAAGGCTCAGTGTGCCCTGCCGGAAACAGATTAGGGCCTGAAGCAATCCTGCGGTTTTGTGCCCAGCTCACAAGAAAGCGAGTTGAAGAAAGGAGCTCAGGGGCACTGTAATTCACAAACCTGCAGAGTTATAAATGACAGCTATCCTCCAAAATTATATTGAAGTAAGCCTGCGAAGGGGACTTGAAATCGGGGCAGAATTTCAGGAAAACGATTGCAGGGGGTAGACTGGAATTGCCCTGAAACATAGGAAAAGAGGCACAACTTCGACAATGATGCACTTGGCCAAAAAGGGCGTATGCGTTTTTTCCTGAATATATTCAGGAAAAAACGCGTACGCCCTTTTTGGCCAACCAAGCAAGCCTGTAAAGGAAATCTGCACTACAATAAAGTCTCACTGCCCCCCGGGCAAAAGGGCCATCTGAAAAAAGTGTAAAATCCAGAAATGTAGGACAGGATATGGAGAACAGGGAGCCTTGTTATGCTGATTGGCTGGATGTAAATTGCCAGCAGCCACCCTGGAGAAGTGTATGGTGTTTCCTGAAACACGTAAGAAACAAAGCAACACAGCCTATGGCACTTCCACTTATGGTCCCATAGCTTACGGAAATTAAAATAAAAAACAGACAGCCACCCCAATATTTGGGACGGCTGTGTTCCCAAGAAGCTCGTCTACAGTATCAGGTAAATATCCCAGAAAGCAAAAAATGGATAAAGAAGTTGTGGCACGTACGTGCAATGCAGTATCACTCAGCAATGAAATCTGTGTCATCAGGCCCGTAGTGGCATAGTGAGTGGATGCAGGTACGGTGAATCTACGTCACACAGAAAAAGAAACATCATAAGATATCACTAATACACGGAATGTAAACTTGACTACACATGAACTGAATTACAAAACAGAACAGGGTCTCAACTTTAGAAAACCAACTAGTGCTTGCTTATGGGGAAAGGTGCTTTAGGGTGCTGCATAAAACCAGAGACTGAAATTAGCACAGATAACTTTCCATAAGCCAATTATGTAAAAGACAAGACCTACTCCTTGCTCAACGAAATGGACCCAAAACCACATATTCAACGCCTAGGAATATACCTGACTAGGAAGAATCTTAAAACCCATGGATATATATGTCTCCGTAAGAGAATCAAGCGTGTGTACAGCGGCCGAAACGCAGCACTGAAAATCCGATAAATCCCATTATCAAAATAAATTTCGAAAAGAAAACACAAAGACAGTGAAATAGAGAGCAATTCTTAAATAATTCACTCAGGGCATGTGATGCAACCGGGATTTAACACATCTACACCCAGAGCTGGTTGAGACATAAGGCTGGACACTTCACGCTGATAGCATTGGTGAGTTTCGGTGAGCAAATGCAGACCCTTTGAAGTCATACTGCATGGTACCCATTCCATGGGTCCCAACTCTCCAGGTTCAAGGCATTCTTCCTCCAGCTAAAACATGCATGGGAAATCCAGAGTATCGTCCACCGTGTGATTGGGAAACGATTTAAAATGCATCTCAGTTTTCGTATCCTGGTCCTCGGGTTCACCATTCCAGATGCTTTACTAACACTCTCCCCGCTTGGAGAGTCAGTGCCTTTAACCTCCTGCTTGGCACAGCTTGCAATTTCTGTGCAAGATGAACAGGAATAGGGAGAACCAATGAGAGACTAGCTGTAGGTGTCTGCACGGGCAAATGTAACGCTCATTTCCCACCAGGAAGAGGAATTAAACAAAGGCTCAGCGAGCCCTGCTGAAAACAGATTAGGGCCTGAAGCAATCCTGCGGTTTTGTGCCCAGCTCACAAGAAAGCGTGTTGAAGAAAGGAGTTCAGGGGCACTGTACTTCACAAACCTGCAGAGTTATAAATGACAGCTATCCTCCAAAAATATATTGAAGTAAGCCTGCGAAGGGGACTTGAAAGCGGGGCTGAATTTCAGGAAAACGATTGCAGGGGGTAGACTGGAATTGCCCTGAAAGCATAGGAAAAGAGGCACAACGTCGACAATGATGCACTTGGTCAAAAAGGGCGTATGCGTTTTTTCCTGAATATATTCAGGAAAAAACGCATACGCCCTTTTTGGCCAACCAAGCAAGCCTGTAAAGGAAATCTGCACTAAAATGAAATCGCACTGCCCCCCCGGGCAAAAGGGCCATCTGAAAAAAGTGAAAAATCCAGAAAGGTAGGACAGGATATGGAGAACAGGGAGCCTTGTTATGCTGATTGGCAGGATGTAAATTGCCAGCAGCCACCCTGGAGAAGTGTATGGTGTTTCCTGAAACACGTAAGAAACAAAGCAACACAGCCTATGGCACTTCCACTTATGGTCCTATAGCTTACGGAAATTAAAATCAAAAACAGACAGCCACCCCAATATTTGGGAGGGCTGTGTTCACAAGAAGCTCGTCTACAGTATCAGGTAAATATCCCAGAAAGCAAAAAATGGAAAAAGAAGTTGTGGCACGTACGTGCAATGCAATATCACTCAGCAATGAAATCTGTGTCATCAGGCCCGTAGCGGCATAGTAAGTGGATGCAGGTACGGTGATTCTACGTGAACTACGTCACACAGAAAAAGAAACATCATAAGATATCACTAATACACGGAATGTAAACTTGACTACACATGAACTGAATTACAAAACAGAACAGGGTCTCAAATTTAGAAAACCAACTAGTGCTTGCTTATGGGGAAAGGTGCCTTGGGCTGTTGCATAAAACCAGAGACTGAAATTAGCACAGATAACTTTCCATAAGCCAAATATGTAATAGACAAGACCTACTCCTTGCTCAACGAAATGGACTCAACACCACATATTCAAGGCCTAGGAATATACCTGACTAGGAAGAATCTTAAAACCCATGGATTTATATGTCTCCGTAAGAGAATCAAGCGTGTGTACAGGGGCCGAAACGCAGCAGTGAAAATCTGATAAATCCCATTATCAAAATAAATTTCGAAAACAAAACACAAAGACAGTGAAATAGAGAACAATTCTTAAATAATTCACTCAGGGCATGTGATGCAACCGGGTTTGACCACATCTACACCCAGAGCTGGTTGAGACATAAGGCTGGACACTTCAGCCTGATAGTATTGGTGAGTTTCGGTGAGCAAATGCAGACCCTTTGAAGTCATACTGCATGGTACCCATTCCATGGGTCCCAACTCTCCAGGTTCAAGGGATTCTTCCTCCAGCTAAAACATGCATGGGAAACCCAGAGTATCGTCCACCATGTGATTGGGAAATGATTTAAAATGCATCTCAGTTTTCGTATCCTGGTCCTCGGGTTCACCATTCCAGATGCTTTACTATCACTCTCCCCGCTTGGAGAGTCAGTGCCTTTAACCTCCTGTTTGGCACAGCTTGCAATTTCTGTGCAAGATGAACAGGAATAGGGAGAACCAATGAGAGACTAGCTGTAGGTGTCTGCACGGGCAAATGTAACGCTCATTTCCCACCAGGAAGAGGAATTATCCAAAGGCTCACTGTGCCCTGCCGGAAACAGATTAGGGCCTGAAGCAATCCTGCGGTTTTGTGCCCAGCTCACAAGAAAGCGTGTTGAAGAAAGGAGCTCAGGGGCACTGTAATTCACAAACCTGCAGAGTTATAAATGACAGCTATCCTCCAAAAATATACTGAAGTAAGCCTGCGAAGGGGACTTGAAAGCGGGGCAGAGTTTCATGAAAACCACTGCATGGGGTAGACTGGAATTGCCCTGAAAGCATAGGAAAAGAGGCACAACGTCGACAATGATGCACTTGGCCAAAAAGGGCGTATGCGTTTTTTCCTGAATATATTCAGGAAAAAACGCATACGCCCTTTTTGGCCAACCAAGCAAGCCTGTAAAGGAAATCTGCACTACAATGAAGTCTCACTGCCCCCCGGGCAAAAGGGCCATCTGAAAAAAGTGTAAAATCCAGAAAGGTAGGACAGGATATGGAGAACAGGGAGCCTTGTTATGCTGATTGGCAGGATGTAAATTGCCAGCAGCCACCCTGGTGAAGTGTATGGTGTTTCCTGAAACACATAAGAAACAGAGCAACACAGCCTATGGCACTTCCACTTATGGTCCTATAGCTTACGGAAATTAAAATCAAAAACAGACAGCCACCCCAATATTTGGGATGGCTGTGTTCCCAAGAAGCTCGTCTACAGTACCAGGTAAATATCCCAGAAAGCAAAAATGGATAAAGAAGTTGTGGCACGTACGTGCAATGCAATATCACTCAGCAATGAAATCTGTGTCATCAGGCCCGTAGCGGCACAGTGAGTGGATGCAGGAACGGTGATTCTACGTGAACTACGTCACACAGAAAAAGAAACATCATAAGATATCACTAATACACGGAATGTAAACTTGACTACACATGAACTGAATTACAAAACAGAACAGGGTCTCAAATTTAGAAAACCAACTAGTGCTTGCTTATGGGGAAAGGTGCCTTGGGGTGCTGCAAAAAACCAGAGACTGAAATTAGCACAGATAACTTTCCATAAGCCAAATATGTAATAGACAAGACCTACTCCTTGCTCAACGAAATGGACCCAACACCACATATTCAACGCCTAGGAATATACCTGACTAGGAAGAATCTTAAAACCCATGGATATATATGTCTCCGTAAGAGAATCAAGCCTGTGTACAGCGGCCGAAACGCAGCAGTGAAAATCCGATAAATCCCATTATCAAAATAAATTTCGAAAACAAAACACAAAGACAGTGAAATTGAAAGCAATTCTTAAATAATTCACTCAGGGCATGTGATGCAACCGGGAATGACCACAACTACACACAGAGCTGGTTGAGACATAAGGCTGGACACTTCAGGCTGATAGCATTGGTGAGTTTCGGTGACCAAATGCAGACCCTTTGAAGTCATACTGCATGGTACCCATACCATGGGTCCCAACTCTCCAGGTTCAAGGCATTCTTCCTCCAGCTAAAACATGCATGGGAAACCCAGAGTATCGTCCACCGTGTGATTGGGAAACGATTTAAAATGCATCTCAGTTTTCGTATCCTGGTCCTCGGGTTCAGCATTCCAGATGCTTTACTAACACTCTCCCCGATTGGAGAGTCAGTGCCTTTAACCTCCTGTTTGGCACAGCTTGCAATTTCTGTGCAAGATGAACAGGAATAGGGAGAACCAATGAGAGACTAGCTGTAGGTGTCTGCACGGGCAAATATAACGCTCATTGCCCACCAGGAAGAGGAATTAAACAAAGGCTCAGTGTGCCCTGCTGGAAACAGATTAGGGCCTGAAGCAATCCTGCGGTTTTGTGCCCAGCTCACAAGAAAGCGAGTTGAAGAAAGGAGCTCAGGGGCACTGTACTTCACAAACCTGCAGAGTTATAAATGACAGCTATCCTCCAAAAATATATTGAAGTAAGCCTGCGAAGGGGACTTGAAACGGGGCAGAGTTTCAGGAAAACCACTGCATGGGGTAGACTGGAATTGCCCTGAAAGCATAGGAAAAGAGGCACAACGTCGTCAATGATGCACTTGGCCAAAAAGGGCGTATGCGTTTTTTCCTGAATATATTCAGGAAAAAACGCATACGCCCTTTTTGGCCAACCAAGCAAGCCTGTAAAGGAAATCTTCACTACAATGAAATCTCACTGCCCCCCCCCGGGCAAAAGGGCCATCTGAAAAAAGTGTAAAATCCAGAAAGGTAGGACAAGATATGGAGAACAGGGAGCCTTGTTATGCTGATTGGCAGGATGTAAATTGCCAGCAGCCACTCTGGAGAAGTGTATGGTGTTTCCTGAAACACGTAAGAAACAGAGCAACACAGCCTATGGCACTTCCACTTATGGTCTTATAGCTTACGGAAATTAAAATCAAAAACAGACAGCCACCCCAATATTTGGGACGGCTGTGTTCACAAGAAGCTCGTCTACAGTATCAGGTAAATATCCCAGAAAGCAAAAAATGGATAAAGAAGTTGTGGCACGTACGTACAATGCAATATCACTCAGCAATGAAATCTGTGTCATCAGGCCCGTAGCGGCATAGTCAGTGGATGCAGGTACGGTGATTCTACGTGAACTACGTCACACAGAAAAAGAAACATCATAAGATATCACTAATACACGGAATGTAAACTTGACTACACATGAACTGAATTACAAAACAGAACAGGGTCTCAAATTTAGAAAACCAACTAGTGCTTGCTTATGGGGAAAGGTGCCTTGGGGTGCTGCATAAAACCAGAGACTGAAATTAGCACAGATAACATTCCATAAGCCAAATATGTAAGAGACAAGACCTACTCCTTGCTCAACGAAATGGACTCAACACCACATATTCAACGCCTAGGAATATACCTGACTAGGAAGAATCTTAAAACCCATGGATATATATGTCTCCGTAAGAGAATCAAGCGTGTGTACAGCGGCCGAAACGCAGCAGTGAAAATCCGATAAATCCCATTATCAAAATAAATTTCGAAAACAAAACACAAAGACAGTGAAATAGAGAGCAATTCTTAAATAATTCACTCAGGGCATGTGATGCAACCGGGATTGACCACATCTACACCCAGAGCTGGTTGAGACATAAGGCTGGACACTTCAGTCTTATAGCATTGGTGAGTTTCGGTGAGCAAATGCAGACCCTTTGAAGTCATACTGCATGGTACCCATTCCGTGGGTCCCAACTCTCCAGGTTCAAGGGATTCTTCCTCCAGCTAAATCATGCATGGGAAACCCAGAGTATCGTCCACCGTGTGATTGGGAAACGATTTAAAATGCATCTCAGTTTTCGTATCCTGGTCCTCGGGTTCACCATTCCAGATTCTTTACTAACACTCTCCCCGCTTGGAGAGTCAGTGCCTTTAACCTCCTCTTTGGCACAGCTTGCAATTTCTGTGCAAGATGAACAGGAATAGGGAGAACCAATGAGAGACTAGCTGTAGGTGTCTGCACGGGCAAATGTAACGCTCATTGCCCACCAGGAAGAGGAATTAAACAAAGGCTCAGCGTGCCCTGCTGAAACCAGATTAGGGCCTGAAGCAATCCTTTGGTTTTGTGTCCAGCTCACAAGAAAGCGAGTTGAAGAAAGGAGCTCAGGGACACTGTAATTCACAACCCTGCAGAGTTATAAATGACAGCTCTCCTCCAAAAATATATTGAAGTAAGCCTGCGAAGGGGACTTGAAAGCGGGGCAGAATTTCAGGAAAACGATTGCAGGGGGTAGACTGGAATTGCACTGAAAGCATAAGAAAAGAGGCAGAACATCGCCAATGATGCACTTGGCCAAAAAGGGCGTATGCGTTTTTTCCTGAATATATTCAGGAAAAAACGCATACGCCCTTTTTGGCCAACCAAGCAAGCCTGTAAAGGAAATCTGCACTACAATGAAGTCTCACTGCCCCTCGGGCAAGAGGGCCATCTGAAAAAAGTGTAAAATCCAGAAAGGTAGGACAGGATATGGAGAACAGGGAGCCTTGTTATGCTGATTGGCAGGATGTAAATTGCCAGCAGCCACCCTGGAGAAGTGTATGGTGTTTCCTGAAACACGTAAGAAACAAATCAACACAGCCTATGGCACTTCCACTTATGGTCCTATAGCTTACGGAAATTAAAATCAAAAACAGACAGCCACCCCAATATTTGGGACGGCTGTGTTCACAAGAAGCTCGTCTACAGTATCAGGTAAATATCCCAGAAAGCAAAAAATGGATAAAGAAGTTGTGGCACGTACGTACAATGCAATGTCACTCAGCAATGAAATCTGTGTCATCAGGCCCGTAGCGGCATAGTGAGTGGATGCAGGTACGGTGATTCTACGTGAACTACGTCACACAGAAAAAGAAACATCATAAGATATCACTAATACACGGAATGTAAACTTGACTACACATGAACTGAATTACAAAACAGAACAGGGTCTCAAATTTAGAAAATCAACTAGTGCTTGCTTATGGGGAAAGGGGCCTTGGGGTGCTGCATAAAACCAGAGACTGAAATTAGCACAGATAACATTCCATAAGCCAAATATGTAATAGACAAGACCTACTCCTTGCTCAACGAAATGGACCCAACACCACATATTCAACGCCTAGGAATATACCTGATTAGGAAGAATCTTAAAACCCATGGATATATATGTCTGCGTAAGAGAATCAAGCGTGTGTACAGCGGCCGAAACGCAGCAGTGAAAATCCGATAAATCCCATTATCAAAATAAATTTCGAAAACAAAACACAAAGACAGTGAAATAGAGAGCAATTCTTAAATAATTCACTCAGGGCATGTGATGCAACCGGGATTGACCACATCTACACCCAGAGCTGGTTGAGACATAAGGCTGGACACTTCAGGCTGATAGCATTGGTGAGTTTCGGTGAGCAAATGCAGACCCTTTGAAGTCATACTGCATGGTACCCATTCCATGGGTCCCAACTCTCCAGGTTCAAGGGATTCTTCCTCCAGCTAAAACATGCATGGGAAACCCAGAGTATGGTCCACCGTGTGATTGGGAAACGATTTAAAATGCATCTCAGTTTTCGTATCCTGGTCCTCGGGTTCACCATTCCAGATTCTTTACTAACACTCTCCCCGCTTGGAGAGTCAGTGCCTTTAACCTCCTGTTTGGCACAGCTTGCAATTTCTGTGCAAGATGAACAGGAATAGGGAGAACCAATGAGAGACTAGCTGTAGGTGTCTGCACGGGCAAATGTAACGCTCATTTCCCACCAGGAAGGGGAATTATCCAAAGGCTCACTGTGCCCTGCCGGAAACAGATTAGGGCCTGAAGCAATCCTGCGGTTTTGTGCCCAGCTCACAAGAAAGCGTGTTGAAGAAAGGAGCTCAGGGGCACTGTAATTCACAAACCTGCAGAGTTATAAATGACAGCTATCCTCCAAAAATATACTGAAGTAAGCCTGCGAAGGGGACTTGAAAGCGGGGCAGAGTTTCAGGAAAACCACTGCATGGGGTAGACTGGAATTGCCCTGAAAGCATAGGAAAAGAGGCACAACGTCGACAATGATGCACTTGGCCAAAAAGGGCATATGCGTTTTTTCCTGAATATATTCAGGAAAAAACGCATACGCCCTTTTTGGCCAACCAAGCAAGCCTGTAAAGGAAATCTGCACTACAATGAAGTCTCACTGCCCCCCGGGCAAAAGGGCCATCTTAAAAAAGTGTAAAATCCAGAAAGGTAGGACAGGATATGGAGAACAGGGAGCCTTGTTATGCTGATTGGCAGGATGTAAATTGCCAGCAGCCACCCTGGAGAAGTGTATGGTGTTTCCTGAAACACATAAGAAACAGAGCAACACAGCCTATGGCACTTCCACTTATGGTCCTATAGCTTACGGAAATTAAAATCAAAAACAGACAGCCACCCCAATATTTGGGATGGCTGTGTTCCCAAGAAGCTCGTCTACAGTACCAGGTAAATATCCCAGAAAGCAAAAATGGATAAAGAAGTTGTGGCACGTACGTGCAATGCAATATCACTCAGCAATGAAATCTGTGTCATCAGGCCCGTAGCGGCACAGTGAGTGGATGCAGGAACGGTGATTCTACGTGAACTACGTCACACAGAAAAAGAAACATCATAAGATATCACTAATACACGGAATGTAAACTTGACTACACATGAACTGAATTACAAAACAGAACAGGGTCTCAAATTTAGAAAACCAACTAGTGCTTGCTTATGGGGAAAGGTGCCTTGGGGTGCTGCAAAAAACCAGAGACTGAAATTAGCACAGATAACTTTCCATAAGCCAAATATATAATAGACAAGACCTACTCCTTGCTCAACGAAATGGACCCAACACCACATATTCAACGCCTAGGAATATACCTGACTAGGAAGAATCTTAAAACCCATGGATATATATGTCTCCATAAGAGAATCAAGCCTGTGTACAGCGGCCGAAACGCAGCAGTGAAAATCCGATAAATCCCATTATCAAAATAAATTTCGAAAACAAAACACAAAGACAGTGAAATAGAAAGCAATTCTTAAATAATTCACTCAGGGCATGTGATGCAACCGGGAATGACCACATCTACACACAGAGCTGGTTGAGACATAAGGCTGGACACTTCAGGCTGATAGCATTGGTGAGTTTCGGTGAGCAAATGCAGACCCTTTGAAGTCATACTTCATGGTACCCATTCCATGGGTCCCAACTCTCCAGGTTCAAGGGATTATTCCTCCAGCTAAAACATGCATGGGAAACCCAGAGTATCGTCCACCGTGTGATTGGGAAACGATTTAAATGCATCTCAGTTTTCGTATCCTGGTCCTCGTGTTCACCATTCCAGATGCTTTACTAACACTCTCCCCGCTTGGAGAGTCAGTGCCTTTAACCTCCTGTTTGGCACAGCTTGCAATTTCTGTGCAAGATGAACAGGAATATGGAGAACCAATGAGAGACTAGCAGTAGGTGTCTGCACGGGCAAATGTAACGCTCATTGCCCACCAGGAAGAGGAATTAAACAAAGGCTCAGTGTGCCCTGCTGGAAACAGATTAGGGCCTGAAGCAATCCTGCGGTTTTGTGCCCAGCTCACAAGAAAGCGAGTTGAAGAAAGGAGCTCAGGGGCACTGTAATTCACAAACCTGCAGAGTTATAAATGACAGCTATCCTCCAAAAATATATTGAAGTAAGCCTGCGAAGGGGACTTGAAAGCAGGGCAGAATTTCAGGAAAACGATTGCAGGGGGTAGACTGGAATTGCCCTGAAAGCATAGGAAAAGAGGCACAACGTCGACAATGATGCACTTGGCCAAAAAGGGCGTATGCGTTTTTTCCTGAATATATTCAGGAAAAAACACATACGCCCTTTTTGGCCAACCAAGCAAGCCTGTAAAGGAAATCTGCACTACAATGAAGTCTCACTGCCCCCCTGGCAAAAGGGCCATCTGAAAAAAGTGTAAAATCTAGAAAGGTAGGACAGGATATGGAGAAGAGGGAGCCTTGTTATGCTGATTGGCAGGATGTAAATTGCCAACAGCCACCCTGGAGAAGTGTATGGTGTTTCCTGAAACACGTAAGAAACAAAGCAACACAGCCTATGGCACTTGCACTTATGGTCCTGTAGCTTAGGGAAATTAAAATCAAAAACAGACAGCCACACCAATGTTTGGGACGGCTGTGTTCACAAGAAGCTCGTCTACAGTTCCTGGTAAATAACCCAGAAAGCAAAAAATGGATAAAGAAGTTGTGGCACGTACGTGCAATGCAATATCACTCAGCAATGAAATGTGTGTCATCAGGCCCGTAGCAGCATAGTGAGTGGATGCAGGTACGGTGATTCTACGTGAACTATATCACACAGAAAAAGAAACATCATAAGTTATCACTAATACACGGAATGTAAATTTAACTACACATGAACTGAATTACAAAACAGAACAGGGTCTCAAATTTTGAAAACCAACTAGTGCTTGCTTATGGAGGAATGTGCGTTGGGATGCTGCATAAAACGAGAGACTGAAATTAGCACAGATAACTTTCCATAAGCCAAATATGTAATACACAAGACCTACTCCTTGCTCAACGAAATGGACTCAACACCACATATTCAACGCCTAGGAATATACCTGACTAGGAAGAATCTTAAAACCCATGGATATTTATGTCTCCGTAAGAGAATTAAGCGTGTGTACAGCGGCATAAACGCAGCAGTGAAAATCCGATAAATCCCATTATCAAAATAAATTTCAAAAACAAAACACAAAGACAGTGAAATAGAGAGCAATTCTTAAACAATTCACTCAGGGCATGTGATGCAACCGGGATTGACCACATCTACACCCACAGCTGGTTGAGACATAAGGCTGGACACTTCAGCCTTATAGCATTGGTGAGTTTCGGTGAGGAAATGCAGACCCTTTGAAGTCATACTGCATGGTACCTATTCCATGTGTCCCAACTATTCAGGTTCAAGGGTTTCTTCCTCCAGCTAAAACATGCATGGGAAACCCAGAGTATCGTCCACCGTGTGATTGGGAAACGATTTAAAATGCATCTCAGTTTTCGTATCCTGGTCCTCGGGTTCACCATTCCAGATGCTTTACTAACACTCTCCCCGCGTGGAGAGTCAGTGCCTTTAACCTCCTCTTTGGCACAGCTTGCAATTTCTGTGCAAGATGAACAGGAATAGGGAGAACCAATGAGAGACTAGCTGTAGGTGTCTGCACGGGCAAATGTAATGCTCATTTCCCACCAGGAAGAGGAATTAACCAAACGCTCAGCGTGCCCTGCTGGAAAGAGATTAGTGCCTGAAGCAATCCTGCGGTTTTGTGCCCAGCTCACAAGAAAGCGAGTTGAAGAAAGGAGCTCAGGGGCACTGTAATTAACAAACCTGCAGAGTTATAAATGACAGCTATCCTCCAAAAATATATTGAAGTAAGCCTGCAAAGGGGACTTGAAAGCGGGGCAGAAATTCAGGAAAACGATTGCAGGGTTAAACTGGAATTGCACTTAAAGAATAGGAAAAGAGGCAGAATGTCGATAATGATGCACTTGTCCAAAAAGTGCGGATGCTTTTTTCCCTAAATATATTCAGGAAAAAACGCATACGCACTTTTTGGCCAACCAAGAAGCTTGTAAATAAACCTGCACTACAATGAAATCTCAGTGCCCCCCAGGGCAAATGGGCCATTTAAAAAAATTGTAAAATCCAGAAACGGAGGACAGGCAATGGAAAACAGGGATCCTTATTATGCTGATGCATATGATGTAAATTGCCGACAGCCATTCTGGAGAAGTGTTATGTGTTTCCTGAAACACGTAAGAAACAAAGCAGCACAGCCTATGGCACTTCCACTTATGGTCCTACAGCTTAGGGAAATTAAAATCAAAAACACCCAGCCACCTCAAAGTTTGGGACCTCTCTGTTCACAAGAACCTCGTTTACAGTACCAGGTAAATATCTCAGAGAGCAAACAATGGATAAAGAAGTTGTGGTACGTACGTACAATGGAATATCACTCAGCAATGAAATCTGCGTCATCAGGCCCATAGTGGCATAGTGAGTGGATACAGGTATGGTGATTCTACGTGAAATAAGTCACACATAAAAAGAAACATCATAAAATATCACTAATACACAGTATGTAAACTTGACTACACATGAACTGAATTACAAAACAGAACAGTCTCAAATTTAGAAAACCAACTTGTGCTTTCTTATGGAGAAAGGTGCGTTGGAGTGCTGCATAAAACCAGAGACTGAAATTAGCACAGATACCGTTCCATAAGCCAAATATGTAATAGACAAGACCTACTCCTTGCTCAACGAAATGGACTCAACACCACATATTCAACGCCTAGGAATATACCTGACTAGGAAGAATCTTAAAACCCGTGGATATTTATGTCTCCGTAAGAGAATCAAGAGTGTGTACAGCGGCATTAACGCAGCAGTGAAAATCCGATAAATCCCAGTGTCAAAAAAAATTTCAAAAACAAAACACAATGACAGTGAAATAGAGAGCAATTCTTAAATAACTCACACAGGGCATGTGATGCAACCTGGTTTACCACATCTACACCCAGAGCTGGGTGAGAGATAAGGCTTGACCCTTTGGGCTGATAGCATTGGTGAGGTTCAGTGAGCAAATGCAGACCCTTTGATGTCATACTGCCTGGTACCCATTCCATGGTTCCCAACTCTCCAGGTTCAAGGGATTCTTCCTTCTGCTAAAATTTGCATGGGAAACCCAGAGTATGCTCCACCGTGTGACTGGGAAACCTTTTTACATGCATGTCTGTTTTCGTCCCCTGGTACTCAGGTTCACCATTCCAGACCCTTTTCTTACACTCTCCCCATTT
Source organism: Phocoena phocoena (assembly GCF_963924675.1). NCBI lineage: Eukaryota > Metazoa > Chordata > Mammalia > Artiodactyla > Phocoenidae > Phocoena > Phocoena phocoena. The sequence continues at coordinate 69,058 of NW_027077584.1, read as the reverse complement.
GGAGAGTCAGTGCCTTTAACCTCCTGTTTGGCACTGTTTGCAATTTCTGCGCAAGATGAACAGGAATAAGGAGAACCAATGGGAGACTATCTGTAGGTGTGTGCACGGGCAAATATTTTTTTTAACATCTTTATTGGGGTATAATTGCTTTACAATGGTGTGTTAGTTTTTGCTTTATAACAAAGTGAATCAGCTATACATATACATATGCTCCCTGTGTCTTCCCTCTTGTGTCTCCCTCCCTCCCTCTCTCCCCCTTCCACCCCTCCAGGCTGTCCCAACGCCCCGAGCTAATATCCCTGTGCCTTGCGGCTGCTTCCCCCTTGCTATCTACCTTACTACATTTGTTAGTGTGTATATGTCCATGACTCTCTCTCGCCCTGTCAAAACTCACCATTCCCCCTCCCCATATCCTCAATTCAGTTCTCCAGTAGGTCTGCGCCTCTATTCCTGTCTTATCCCTAGGTTCTTCATGACATTTTTTTCCTTTAAATTCCATATATATGTGTTAGCATACGCTATTTGTCTTTTTCTTTCTGACTTACTTCACTCTGTATGACAGACTCTAGGTCTATCCATCTCATTACAAATAACTCAGTTTCATTTCTTTTTAAGGCTGAGTAATATTCCATTGTGTATATGTGCCACATCTTCTTTATCCATTCGTCCGATGATGGGCGCTTAGGTTCTTTCCATCTCCGGGCTATTGTAAATAGAGCTGCAATGAACATTTTGGTACATGCCTCTTTTTGAATTTTGGTTTTCTCAGGGTATATGCCGAGTATGCACGGGCAATTTTAACACTCATTTCCCAACAGGAAAAGGAATTAACCAAAGGCTCAGCATGCCGTGCTGGAACAAGATTAGGGCCTGAAGCAATCCTGCGGTTTTGTGGCCAGCTCACAAGAAAGCGAGTTGAGGAAAGGAGCTCAGGGGCACTGTCATTCACATACCTGCAGACTTATAAATGACAGAAATCGTACAAAAATATATTGAATTAAGGCTGCGAAGAGGACTTGAAAGTGGGGCAGAATTGCTGGAATCCGATTTCAGGAGGTAGACGTGAATTGCTCTGAAAGCATAAGAGAAGTGGCAGAACCTCGTCAATGAAGCACTTGGCCAAAAAGGGCATATGCATTTTTTCCAGGGCCATCATTCACGGGAGTAGGAGGCTCCCAGCATGCTCCAGTGGCCAACAGAGGGCCCACGTCGCCAAGGCGATGTGAGCTAGCCAGGCAGGAGTGACCTGACATCAGAGGGCCCACCTCACAGAATGGTAGGGAACCCAGCCAGGATCAGACTCTGCCCAGAGGGCCCACATCACCAAGGTGATGGGAACCAGGCAGGAGTGTCCTCACACCCGTGGGGCCACATCATCAAAAGTTGAGGTACCCAGCACATGTGGCCTCAAACCAGAGGACCCACATCACCATGGGTTTCGGAGTGAGGCAGGCAGGATTAACCTCACAACACATGTCCCATTGTATACAAAAGGTGTGGAAACCAGCAGTTGGATCTTCCTAGCAGGCGGCCCAGAGCACTGAGGCTATGAGATCCAGGCCGGCATGAACTCACAACAGAGGGCCCTCATTGTGATTCTGTAAGCAACCCAGCCGTTGTGACCTCAGAGCAGAAGGCCCACATCCCCATGGGGAAGGGAAACAAGCAGGAGTGTCATCGCAAGAGTGGGCACACATGAAAAAATGTGGGGAGCCCAGCAATTAGTGCCTGATGCCAGAGGGCCCTCATCACCGAGGGGCGGTGACTCCCAGCCAGCTCCGACTGCTACCAGAGGGGCGACGTCGCCAACGCGGAGTGCGACAACCAGGCAGGAGTGACCTCAGAGCAGAGGGTCAACCTCACAGAAGTGTGAAGAACTAAAGAGGATCAGATTCTCACCAGAGGGCCCACATCACCAAGGGAATGGGAACCAGGCAGGAGTGTCCTCACACTAGTGGGGCCACATCACCGAAAAGTGAGGGACCCAGCACACGTGGCCTCAAACCAGAGGACACACATCACAAGGGAGCTGGGATTGAGGCAGGCAGGAGGAGCCTCAAAACAGAGGGACCATAGAATTAAAGAGGTGAAGAATCCCGCAGTTGGAACCTCCCAGCAGGCGGCCAGGAGCAGCGAGACTATGGGATCCAGGCCGGAGTGATCTCACACCAGAGGGCCGTCATCATGAAACTGTGAGCAACCTAGGCATTGGGATCTCAGAGCAGAAGGCCCACATTCCCATGGGGTTGGGAACCTGTCAGAAGTGTACTCGCACCACAGGGCACACATCAGAGAATTTAGGGAACCCAGGAGTTAGGGCCTGACGCCAGAGGGCCCTCATTACCAAGGGGAGGAGACTCCAATCAGGCACCAACACCCAACTGAGGTCCCACGTCGCCAAGGTGACGTGTGACAGCCAGGTAGGAGTGACCTCACCGCAGAGAGCCTACCTCACAGAAGGGTGAGGAACACAGCCAGGATAAGACTCTCACCAGAGGGCCCACATCACCAAGGTGATCAGAACCAGGCAGGAGAGTCTTCACACCAGTGTGGCCACATCATAGAAAGGTGAGGAACCCAGCACATGTGGCCTAAACCAGAAGACCCACATCTCCAAGGGGCTCGGAATGAGGCAGGCAGGAGTAGCCTCACAACACAGGGCCCATAGAATAAAAAAGCTGAGGGATCCAGCAATGGGAACCTCCCAGCAGGCGGCCAAGAGCACCAAGTCTATGCGATTCAGGCCGCAGTAAACTCACAGCAGAGGGTCCACATCATGAAACTGCGAGCAACCCAGCCATTTGGACCTCAGAGCAGAAGGTCCACATCCCCAAGGTGTTGGGAGCATGGCAGGAGTGTCCTCGCACCACTCAGCACATATCAGAAAATGTGGGTACCCAGCAGTTAGGGCCTGACGCCAGAGGGCCCTCATCACTGAGGGGAGGAGGCTCCCAGCATGTTCCAACTACCACAAGAGGGCCCACGTCGCCAAGGCGGGGTGTGCCAGCCAGGCAGGAGTGACCTCACAGCAGACGGCCCACCTCAAAGAAGTGTGAGGAACCCAACCAGGATCAGACTCTCACCAGAGGGCCCATATCACCAAGGGGACGGGAACCAGGCACGAGTGTCCTCACACCAGTGGGGCCACATCACTAAAAGATGAGGAAACTGGCACATGTGGCCACAAACCAGAGGACCTACATCACCAAGGGGCTGGGAGTGACACAGGCAGGAGGAGCCTCCCAACACAGGGCCCAAAGAATAAAAAAGGTGAGGAACCCAGCAGTTGGAACTTCCCAGCAGGCGGCCCAGAGTACAGAGGCTATGGGATCTAGGAATGAGTGAACTAACACCAGAGAGCTAACATCAGGAAACTGTGAGCAACCCAGTCGTTGGAACCTCAGAGCAGAAGGCCCATATCGCCATGGGGATGGGAACATTTCACGAGTGTCCTGGCATCACTGGGCTCACATCAGAAAACCTGGGGAGCCCAGCAGTTAGAGCCTGACGCCAGAGGGACCTCATCACCGAGGACAGGAGTCTCCAAAAGGATCCAACTGCCACCAGAGGGCCGACGTCACCAAGGCAATGGGAGCAAGCCAGGCAGGAGTTACCTCAGAGCACAGGGCCCACCTCACAGAACGGTAAGGAACCCAGCCAGGATCAGACTCTCACCAGAGGGGCCACATCACCAAGGGGCTGGGAAACAGGCACGAGTGTCCTCACACCATTGGGGCCACATCATCGAAAGGTGAGGGACCCAGCACACGTGGCCTCACACCAGAGGACACATATCACAACGGGGCTGGGATTGAGGCAGGCAGGAGGAGCCTCAAAACAGAGGGCCCATAGAATAAAAAAGGTGAGGAATCCCGCAGTTGGAACCTCCCAGCAGGCGCCCAGGAGCAGCAAGCCTATGGGATCTAGGCCGGAATGAACGCACATCAGAGGGCCCTCATCATGAAACTGTGAGCACCCCAGCCGTTGGGACCTCAGAGCAGAAGGCCCAAATTCCCATGGGGTTGGGAACCTGACAGGAGTGTACTCGCACCACAGGTCGCACATCTGCAAATTTTGGGAGCCCAGGAGTTAGGGTCTGACGCAAGAGGGCCCTCATTACCGAGGGACGGAGACTCGCAGCAGACACCAACTCCCAACTGAGGGCCCACGTCACCAAGGTGATGTGTGCCAGCCAGGCAGGAGTGACCTCACCGCAGAGGGCCTACCTCACAGAAGGGTGAGGAAACCAGCCAGGATAAGACTCTCACCAGAGGGCCCACATCACCAAGGGGATCGGAACCAGGCAGGAGGGTCCTCACACCAGTGTGGCCACATTATAGAAAGGTGAGGAACCCAGAACATGTGGCCTAAAACAGGGGACCCACATCTCCAAGGGGCTAGGAGTGAGGCAAGCAGGAGTATCCTCACAAAACAGAGCCCACAGAATAAAATTTGTGAGGAATCCAGCAGTTGGAACCGACCAGTAGGCCGCCCAGAGCACAGAGTCTATGGGATCCAGGCCACAGCAAACTCACAGCAGAGGTCCCACATCATGAAACTGTGAGCAACCCAGCGGATGGGACCTCAGAGCAGAAGGCCCACATCCCTATGGGGATGGGAACCTGACAGGAGTGTCCTCGGCCCACTTCCACGAATCAGAAAATGTGGGAACCCAGCAGTTAGGACCTGAGGCCAGAGGACCCTCATCACCGAGGGGAGGAGGCTCCCAGCAGGCTCTAACTGTCACCATAAGGCCGATGTCACCAAGGCGGGGTGTGCCAACCAGGCAGGAGTGACCTCAGAGCAGAAAGCCCACCTCACAGAAGTGTGAGGAACCCAACAAGGATCAGACTGTCACCAGAGGGCCAACATCACCAAGGGAATGGGAACCAGGCAGGAGTGTCCTCACACCAGTGGGGCTACATCACCATAATTTGAGGGACCCAGCACACGTGGCCTCAAACCTGAGGACACACATCACCAAGGGGCTGGGAGTGAGGCAGGCCAGAGGATCCTCAAAACAGAGGGACCATAGAATAAAAAAGGTGAGGAATCCCACAGTTGGAACCTCCGGCAGGCAGCCAGGAGCAGCGAGGCTATGGGATCTAGGCAGGAGTGAACTCACACCAGAGGGCCCTCATCATGAAACTGTGAGCAACACAGCCGTTGGGACCTCAGAGCAGAAGGCTCACATCCCCATGGGGATGGGAACCTGGCAGGAGTGTCCTTGCACCACTTAGCACGAATCAGAAAATGTGGGAACCCAGCAGTTAGGGCCTGAGGCCAGAGGGCCCTCATCACTGAGGGGAGGAGGCTCCCAGCAGGCTCCAACTGCCACCATATGGCCGACGTTGCCAAGGCGGGGTGTGCCAGCCAGGCAGGAGTGACCTCAGAGCAGAGGGCCCACCTCACAGAAGGGTGAGGAACCTAACCAGGATCAGACTCTCACCAGAGGGCCAACATCACCAAGGTGATGGGAACCAGGCAAGACTGTCCTAACAGCAGTGGGGCCAACATCACCAAGGGAATGGGAACCAGGCAAGAGTGTCCTCACACCAGTGTGGCCACATTATAGAAAGGTGAGGAACACAGCACATGTGGCCTCAAACAAGGGGACACACATCACGAAGGGGCTGGGAGTGAGGCATGCAGGAGGAGACGCACAACCGAGGGCCCATAGAATAAAAAAGGTGAGGAATCGAGAAGTTGGAAACTCCAAGCTGGAGGCCCAGAGCACTGACACTATGGGATACAGGCCAGAGTGAACACACAGCAAAGGGCCCACATCATGAAACTGTGAGCAACCCAGCAGTTGGGACCACAGAACAGAAGTCCCACATGCCCATGGGGATGGGAACCTGGCAGGAGTGACTCGCACCACTGGGCACACATCAGAAAATGTGTGGAGCCCAGCACTTAGGGCCTGACACCAGAAGGCCCTCATCACTGAGGGGAGGAGGCCCCAGCACACTCCAACTGCCACCAGAGGGTCCACATCGCCAAGGCGACGTGCGCCAGCCAGGCAGGATTGACCTCACAGCAGAGGGCCCACATCATGAAAGTGTGAGCAACCCAGCCGTTAGGACCTCAGAACAGAAGGCCCACACGCTCATGAGGATGGGAACCTGGCAGGAGTGCCCTCGTACCACTTAGCACGTATCAGAAAATGTGGGAACCCCGTCATTAGGGTCTGACGCCAGAGGGCCTCATCACCGCGGGAAGGAGGCTCCCAGCAGGCTCCAACTGCCACCAGGGTGCCGAAGTCAACAAGGCGGGTTGTGCCAGCCAGGCAGGAGTGACCTCAGAGAAGAGGGCTCACCTCACGGATGTGTGAGGAACCCAACCAGGATCAGAGTCTCACCAGAGGGCCCACATCACCAAGGGGATGGGAACCAGGCAAGAGTGTCCACACACCAGTGGGGCCACATCATCAAAAGATGAGGAACCCATCACATATGGCCTCAAACCTGAGGACATACATCACCATGTGGCTGGGAGTGAGGCAGGTATCTGGAGGGGCACATTTAACTCTAATTTCCCACCAGGAAGAGGAATTAACCAAAGGCTCAGAGTGCCGTGCTGGACCCTGATTATGGCCTGAAGCAAACCTGCAGTTTTGTGGCCAGCTTACAAGGAAGCGAGTTAAGAAAGGAGCTCAGGGGCACTGTAATTCACAAACCTGCAGAGATAAATGACAGCTATTGGCAAAAATATATCGAAGTAAGTCTGCAAAGAGGACTTGAAAACGAGGCAGAATTGCAGGAATCATATTTCAAGAGGTAGATTGGAATTGCATTTAAAGCATATGAAAAGCGGCAGATCTTTGACAGTGATGCACATGGACAAAAAGTGCGTATACATTTTTCCTGAATATATTCAGGAAAAAACGCATATGAACATTTTGGCCAACCAAGCACTCCAGCAATGGAAATCCACAGTACAATGAAGTCACATTTCCCATTCGTCAAAAAGGCCATCTGAATAAAGTGTAAAAACCAGAAACACAGGACAGGCCATGGAGAACAGGGAGCCGTGTTATGCTGATGGGCGGGATGTAAATTGCCAACAGACACTCTGGAGATGTTCATGGTGTATCCTGAAACATCTAAAAAACAAAGCTACAGAGCCTAGGGCACTTCCACTTTTGGCCCTATAGCTTAGGAAAATTAAAATCAACAAGACACAGCCAACACAAAATTTAGGGCTGCTGTGTTTACAAGAACCTCGAGTCCAGTACAAATTAAATATCCCAGAAAGAAAAAAATGGATAAAGAAGTTGTGCTACTTACGTACAACGGAATATCACTCAGCAGTGAAATCAATGTCATCAGGCCTGTAGCAGCAAATTGAGTGGATTTAATTATGATGATTCTAAGAGAAATATATCACACAAAGAAAGATAATTATCATAAGATATCACTAATAGAGGGAGTGTAAACTTGGCTACACATAAACTGAATTACAAAACCGAACAGAGTCTCACATTTAGATAAAAACCTTATGCTTGCTTAAGGGGAAAGTTGAGTTGGGCTGCTGTATAAAAACAGATTGAAATTAGCACACATACCATTCCATAAGCCAAATACGTAATAAACAAGACCTACTCTTTGCTCAACGAAATAGACTCATCCATGGTGTATCACCTCACACCTATTAGAATGGGCATCATCAGAAAATCTACAAACAACAAATGCTGGAAACGGTGTGGAGATAAGGAATCCTCTTCCACTATTGTTGGGAACGTAAATTGATACAGTCACTGTGGAGAACATTATGGAGTTTCTTATAAAACTAAGAATAGAATTACCATATGATACAGCAATCCCTCTACTGGGCATATACCCAGACAAAACCATAAATCAAAAAGAGACATTCACCACAATGTTCATTGCATCACTATTTACACTATCCAGGAAATGGAAGCAACCTAAATGCCCACAGACAGACGAATGCATAAAGATGTGGTACATATATAAAATGGAATATTACTAAGCCATAAAAAGGAATGAAATTGGGACATTTGTAGAGACGTTGATGGATCTAGAGACTGTCATACAGAGTGAAGTAAGTCAGAAAGAGAAAAACAAATCTTGTATATTAATGCATATATGTGGAACCTAGAAAAATTGTACAGATGAACCGTTTTGCAAGGCAGAAATAGAGCAATACATGTATACAACAAACGTATGGACAACAAGGGGGGAAAGCTGTTGGGGATGGTGGTGGGAGGAGTTGAGATATTGGGATTGGTATGTATACATTTATATGTATAAAGTAGATAACCAAAAACAACCTGCTGTATAAAAATATAAAATTAAATTCAAAATAAAAAAATAAAATTAAAAAAAGTAAAACAGAAAAATATTCTTCCCTTCACATACATGTATTTATATGAATAAATTATTTCCATGCTTATATCTGTAAATACACAAAAGAGGAATAAAATCTACCTTGAACCAAAAACGAAAAAAAGATAAAAAAGAACAGAACCCACCAGTTACACAGAGGAAAACCGTTTCAGGGCACTTGCTCCAATTGCAAACAATTCTGAAGTTGGTCAGTGGTGGGGAATCATCTCCCATTCAGCCAGCATGCTCCTCGCAACAAGCGTCCTCACTGCAAAGCTGGTGGACCGTGCCGAGGTATCTGTGAGTAAACGTGGGCCGAGCCCCAGGCCAGCTGCTGCTGAAATGTTCCCACCCTTCCAAGGCTAAACACCTGAATATGTACAAGGACTTGAAAACCTAGAGGAAGGGCCATGGAGCCACATGAGGGACAGCATGCCAGCCGACTTGGTGCCTGCAGGCCAGCCAGGATGGTCCTGGCCCTGGGTGCTCTTCTGGAAGCTCTCCATTTCCCTGCCTGAGATACCCCTGCTGTCCCGACCCCCACTGCTTTCTTCCTTCCTCACCTGTGCCCAGGGAGAAATTCCAGCGGCAGGTGTGGGTGACACATCCTCTTCTTTAGCAGGTAGCATCTTGGCAACTGCTGCAGAAAGTCCAGCAGAGCCCCACTCACACTGGGACACCCACAAAGCCGTGGCCTCTCACTCCCTCCCACCAGCCCAGCCCCGAGACTGCTGACAGGGCAGAGAAAATGGCGTCAGGCACAGCTGCAGGGGCTCTTGCTGCCTGGAGCAGTGTTTATATTGATCTCAACCCAGGCACACCTGGGGAGGGCTGGCCGGCACGGTCAGGCTTCCCAAGCCAGCCAATAATCACCCCTCAGGGGCTCACAGTTGCTGAAAATGGAACTTGCTGAATTGGCCAGGTCCAAGGAACAGGTGTGGGCTCCTGAGAGTCAGGATAGACAAGGGGCTGCAGCTCTGGCTTGTTTTCTAATTATATTATCTGGCCCATGAGTGGGAGACAACTTCAAGAAAACCCTCTCCTAATGAGAGGAACCCAGGAGTCAGGGAGAGGAGGGGTGGGTGGTGGTTGGAGACAGAGGCCTGGTGCCCCGGGTGCAGTGGAAGTCTCTGGAAGACCAGGTGGAGGAGGCCGCACAGAGTGATGCCCAGGGTCACAGACCTGTCAGAGCTGCTGTTTGTTAGTTCAAGTCCTGCTCTGAGGTGCTCTGTGTCAGATCTGAGCGACAGGTGAGCTTGGAGTGCTCTGCAATGAGGGCTATGGGCACGGTTCCTGTGTGCCCAGCCCTGCCAAGGTACCTGCAAGGGTAGCTCTGTATCCTGGGAGGGGCCTGACCACGGGAGCCCCATGGACTGCAGAGGACCTGCCCAGGGAATCCCATATCCTGGGAGGGGCCTGAACACGAGAGCCCCGTGGGCTGGGGTGGGGGTAGGGTACCTGCCCAGGTGAGCTCCATATCCTGGGATTGGCCTGACCTCGAGAGCCCCATGGGCTGCTGGAGTCCTGGTAAAGGATGTCAGGACAGTCAGTGAAGCCACTGAGGATATACCTCCAGTAGTTCCTAAATCCTACACCCTGCTGGTCATTCTACCAACCACCAGGACTTGGTATTCTGTATTAGTCTTCACTGATGCCTTCTTTTGTATTCCATTAGTCCCAGAGTCACAAGAAATTTTGGCTTGTGAGTGACAGGACTCAACATACAACTAAAACAATACTTCCAGGCTGTCTTGCCCCAAGGGTTCAAAAATTCCCACACCATCTTTGGGGAAAGCTCAGCTAAAGACCTAAAAGTTCTACCTCTGGAAAAGGAAACACTCCTTCAATATTCAGACGACATTCTGATCGCCAGCCCTACTAAGGAGGCCTCAGAACTACCAAGCCAATAAAGGATAGAAGTTGTCCACGAAAAAGCTCAAGTATCACAGACTACGGTGACCTGCCTGGGCTTCATTCTCACAGAAGGTCGGAGAAGCCCATCCCAGGAAAGGGAAGAAACAATTTACAGCCTTACCCCTTTCTGAAACTAGAAGACAGCTTAGGGGTTCCTGGGGAAGCCAGGGTTTCCTGCCTCTGGATCCCTAACTACAGTCTACTAGCTGGGCCTCTATATGAAACACTGAAAGGAAAAGATGATGATCCTTTTGAATAGAATCCAGAAGTGGCCTTTCAAGAATGGAAAGAGCAGTCAATTCAGACCCTTGCCCTGGAACTCCCTAATTTAGCTAAACCCTTTGACCTTTACATTCCTGGTGAAAGGTGAATCGCCATTGGAGTATTAGTGCAAAAACTGGGACCACTTGAAATGGAACAATGCAAGAATGCCATCCAGGTAGGATAAGCTATGGTCACCAAGGGGCTTGGCCCACCGCCACATCTGGCCAAGATACTGGTGGTATCTGAAAACCTGGAAATCAGCAGCCCAAAAGGCCACCTCCCTTCTAAGGGAAACGGACCCCACGTGGTGATCCTAACCCCCAACCATGCCCTGAAGTTGCAGGGTTTGCTCCGTGGGCACACTGACCTCGATTGAGGAGGCCCTCCAACTCCAACCTCCAGAGAGATAACCGGGGGCAACGGGGCACCATGACGACCCGTGTGACCATCACTTGACCTGGAGTTTCTCTCATAAAACAACAAGAGTGTGTCCCAAAAGAGTAGACTACTGCTTGCAGTACTTACTGTACCCAGAGGGGAGCTAATAATCTTGGCGGGGGAACCGTATATCATGCTGTCACCATAGAAAAGCCTACAGACACCCTGATGATGGTGGCCAATAAGACCAGCTGGACTCCTGTTTACTTCCAAAGGCTCTTGACTCAGTGACCATCATGATCCTTCATCACCACTGACCCTGGACTGTCTGGGAGCTGAGCGGGCAGGATCCTGACACCTGGTGCTGTTTTTACGTTAATTCAGGGGCCTAATGGAAGAAAGCGCAGACTGTTGGTCAGAGCATCTAGGCTGGCAGAAACGGTCAGTCAGAGCATCTAGGCTGGCAGAAACGGTCAGCCTAAGGTGGCCGAACAAATGTGGGGCGGAGTGAAACTGGACCTCACAGCGCCACTGCACATCTCCTTTCTGGACCCTTAAAGGTCATTAGAATCTATAACACTTCCAATACTGGTGCTCAGGTGGACGAGCAGGGAGGCAGGAGGCCTGGGGACAATCAACGTCACCTGGAGGCTGCTGGGGAGAAGTTCTGACCCTCGCCCACGGGTATGAAGCCTCCTAACTCAGCACTCAGCAGTTACAGAAGAAGGGTCTGCACCCGCAGCACTCCAAGAATGAGGAAAGGGACAAAAGGCAGAAGAGAAGTTTGTCCCAGGCAAAGCCCCTTAAAAATGCCTGGGAGATAAAAATAGAATCTGGGCAATAAAATAAAGTCTAACCATTTTTATCCTTTGTGCTTTGTCTAATTTCAGGTGCTCCTAGTGTCCCGCATACAGAGGTTCCACACCCGGCACTTCAGACCAGATTTCCTAGAGCAGAATGGCTCGATGACACTTCAGCTCCTGGGGCCCAGTTCAGACTCCGTGACATAGAGCCTGAGCTGCAGCCAACCAGGTCCTCGAGAGCTCAGCCCCCTCCCTCCCAGTGACTCTGACAGGATCTCTACACAGCAGCCCAGCCCACAGCCCACAGGGTAGCACCTCTCCATTCTCTGATCAAAATATAAAGTTTCCTTTGCTTTTGAACCAAACTCAGTCTCGATCTATTGGCTCCAATGACACTGGGCAGGGGGACACTTGTTGGCGTCCACTCTGGAGGATCAGTAACAGAAATTGAGAACATTGTAACTTCAATGAACAGATGTGTGAGCCAAACTGTAATTAACATAGAACAGTGTATAAGGCTCGGGTAAAATAAGATGTTTCTAACACTTCCATTTGATATTTCCATCACTTTCTTATAAGCAAGTTCAGTGAAAAGGTTTGTCTTCTTTGTCAGGTCAATATTAGAGAAACAAAGTGATTTCTTTCCAAGGATGTACATCTAATAATCTTGGTTAAAGCTTCAATCTTGTTTTAAATGCTTTTGCATTGAAAATGATACCTCTCTTTCAGCTCCCCCATTTCTGAGAAGCATAAAATCTTATAATTTATTATTACCAAAGGGAAATGGTAGGAGGAGGGATAAATTAACAGTTTGGGATTAACACATACACACTGCTATGTATGAAATCATCAGCAAGGAACTACTGTATAGCACAGGGAACTACACTCAATATTTTGCAATAACCTATAAGGGGAAATGATCTGAAAAAGAATAGATATTTTTATTGACATCATCCATCAATGACAGTAAAAATGGAATCTAAGGGAAGACAGTGGTGAGTGCTTCTGACCCTGAAGACTTCAATCATCTAAAGTTTGGACTCTGCCTACTTCCCAAGGCCCTTAATGAACATATGTGTAGCCGTAGCTTAAAAAATTCCCCAGTTTGGGTTGCGGAGAGACACTGATATTTAAAATCCCCTGGTGTTCTCCTCACATGAATGGGACCCTTCCTACACCTAAAACATGCCTGTCACACCCAGAGGATGGTATACCGTCTGATCGGGAAAAGTTTGGAAAAGGCATCTCATCTCCTCATCTCTTGGTGCTAGGGTTCACCACTCCAGCGTCTTTACTAACAGTCTCCCCACTTGGAGATGTCAGCACTGTCAACATCCTGTTGCATACAGTTTGGAATTTGTCCAGAGGATGAAGCAGAAGGAGGAGGAACAATGAGAGACAAGTCCTAGGTGTTCGGACAGGCACATGCCACTCTAATTTCCAATCAGGAAGACGAATTGACCAAAGGCTAGGGTTGCCCATGGAAACAGAATAGGGCTTGAGGAATCCTGATGCTTTGTGGCCAGTTCCCATAAACACAAGTTGGAAAATGGAACTCAGGGGCACTAAAATTCACGAAACTGCAGAAATGAAAATATCTATCACTGAAAAATGTCTTGAGGAAAGTCAGAGAAAAGGACTTGTAAGCAACGGAGAATGGCAGGAAAGGGATTGGAAGAGGTAGAAAGGACTCGCCATTAAGCACAAGAAAAGGGGCTGAACATTGCCAACATTGCAGTTGGCCAAAAAGGGTGTATGCGTCTTTTTCTGTATATATTCAAGAAAAGGGCATACACTTTTTTAGCCAACCAAACAGGTGGGCACTGGAAATCAATACTACAAAACATATCACTTTGCATCACTCAGAAGAGCCTTCCTCATAAACTGTAAACACCAGAAATGCAGGACAGGGCAAGGAGAAAAGGGAGCCCTGTGAGTCTTATAGTGGAAATGTATATTGCCAACGGTCACTCTGGATAAGTCTATTGTGTTTACTAAAGCATCTAAAAAATGAGCTACCGAGCACAGGGCACTTGCACTCATGGACGTATATCTTGGGAAAAACAAAAATCGAGAGGACACAGGCACCCCAATGTTTACCACCTCTCTGTTTAAAAGATCCTCGACTAGGATATAACTTAAAGTATCTGCAGAGAAAAAACGGACAGAGATGTGGTGCTTATGTAGAGTGGAATATTACTCAGCCTGGAAATCAATGAAATACGGCCAGTTATAACAACTCAAGAGGAGTTACGTGTGATCATTCGAAGTCACATAATTCAAAAAGAAAAAGACATAAGATATCACTAATACATGGAATGTTAACATGGCTACACATGAACTGAATTACAAAAGAGAAGAGGGTTTCAAATTAAGAAAACCAACTTATGCTTCCTTAAGGGGAAAGGTGAGTTGGGGTGCTGCATAAAACCAGAGATTGAAATTAGCACAGATACCATTCCATAAGCCAAATATGTAATAGTCAAGACCTACTCCTTGCTCAACGAAATGGACTCCACACGCCATATTGAATGCCTAAGAATATACCGGATTAGTAAGAATCTTAAAACCCATGGACTTATATGTCTCCGTAACAGAATCAAGCGCGTGTACAGCGGCATAAACGAAGCAGTGAAAATCCGATAAATCCCATTATTAAAATAAATTTCAAAAACAAAACACAATGACAGTGAAATAGGAAGCAATTCTTAAATAATTCACTCAGGGCATGTGATGCAACCTGGATTTACCACATCTACACCCAGAGCTGGTTGAGAAATAAGGCTGGACACTTCAGGCTGATAGCATTGGTGAGTTTCGGTGAACAAATGCAGATCCTTTGAAGTCATACTGCATGGTACCCAATCCAAGGGTCCCAACTCTCCAGGTTCAAGGGATTCTTTCTTCAGCTAAAACATGCGTGGGAAACGGCGAGTATGGTGCACCGTGTGATTAGGAAACGATTTAAAATGCATCTCAGTTTTCGTATCCTGGTCCTCGGGTTCACCATTCCAGACGGTTTACTAACACTCTCCCCGCTTGGAGAGTCAGTGCCTTTAACCTCCTGTTTGGCACAGCTTGCAATTTCTGCGCAAGATGAACAGGAATAGGGAGAACCAATGAGAGACTAGCTATAGGTGTCTGCACGGACAAATGTAAGGCTCATTTCCCACCAGGAAGAGGAATTAACCAAAGGCTCAGCGTGCCCTGCCGGAAACAGATTAGGGCCTGAAGCAATCCTGCGGTTTTGTGCCCAGCTCACAAGAAAGCGAGTTGAAGAAAGGAGCTCAGGGGCACTGTAATTCACAAACCTGCAGAGTTATAAATGACAGCTATCCTCCAAAAATATATTGAAGTAAGCCTGCCAAGGGGACTTGAAAGCGGGACAGAATTTCAGGAAAACGATTGCAGGGGGTAGACTGGAATTGCCCAGAAAGCATAGGAAAAGAGGCAGAACGTCGACAATGGTGCACTTGGCCAAAAAGTGCGTATGCATTTTTTCCTGAATATATTCAGGAAAAAACGCATACGCCCTTTTTCGCAAACCAAGCAAGCCTGTAAAGAAATCTGCACTACAATGAAGTCTAACTGCCCCATGGGCAAAAGGGCCATCTGAAAAAAGTGTAAAATCCAGAAAGGTAGGACAGGATATGGAGAACAGGGAGCCTTGTTATGCTGATTGGCAGGATGTAAATTGCCAACAGCCACCCTGGAGAAGTGTATGGTGTTTCCTGAAACCCATAAGAAACAAAGCAACACAGCCTATGGCACTTCCACTTATGGTCCCAAAGATTACGGAAATTAAAATCAAAAACAGACAGCCACCCCAATATTTGGGACGGCTGTGTTCACAAGAAGCTCGTCTACAGTACCAGGTAAATATCCCAGAAAGCAAAAAATGGATAAAGAAGTTGTGGCACGTACGTGCAATGCAATATCACTCAGCAATGAAATCTGTGTCATCAGGCCCGTAGCGGCATAGTGAGTGGATGCAGGTACGGTGATTCTACGTGAACTACGTCACACAGAAAAAGAAACATCATAAGATATCACTAATACACGGAATGTAAACTTGACTACACATGAACTGAATTACAAAACAGAACAGGGTCTCAAATTTAGAAAACCAACTAGTGCTTGCTTATGGGGAAAGGTGCGTTGGGGTGCTGCATAAAACCAGAGACTGAAATTAGCACAGATAACATTCCATAAGCCAAATATGTAATAGACAAGACCTACTCCTTGCTCAACGAAATGGACTCAACACCACATATTCAACGCCTAGGAATATACCTGACTAGGAAGAATCTTAAAACCCATGGATTTATATGTCTCCGTAAGAGAATCAAGCGTGTGTACAGCGGCATAACGGCAGCAGTGAAAATCCGATAAATCCCATTATCAAAATAAATTTCAAAAACAAAACACAAAGACAGTGAAATACAGAGCAATTCTTAAATAATTCACTCAGGGCATGTGATGCAACCGGGATTGACCACATCTACACCCAGAGCTGGTTGAGATATAAGGCTGGACACTTCAGGCTGATAGCATTGGTGAGTTTCAGTGAGCAAATGCAGACCCTTTGAAGTCATACTGCATGGTACCCATTCCATGGGTCCCAACTCTCCAGGATCAAGGGATTCTTCCTCCAGCTAAAACATGCATGGGAAACCCAGAGTATCGTCCACCATGTGATTGGGAAACGATTTAAAATGTATCTCAATTTTCGTATCCTGGTCCTCGGGTTCACCATTCCAGATGCTTTACTAACACTCTCCCCGCTTGGAGAGTCAGTGCCTTTAAACTCCTCTTTGGCACAGCTTGCAATTTCTGTGCAAGATGAACAGGAATAGGGAGAACCAATGAGAGACTAGCTGTAGGTGTCTGCACGGGCAAATGTAACGCTCATTTCCCACCAGGAAGAGGAATTAACCAGGCTCAGCGTGCCCTGCCGGAAACTGATTAGGGCCTGAAGCAATCCTGCGGTTTTGTGCCCAGCTCACAAGAAAGCGAGTTGAAGAGAGGAGCTCAGGGGCACTGTAATTCACAAACCTACAGAGTTATAAATGACAGCTATCCTCCAAAAATATATTGAAGTAAGCCTGCGAAGGGGACTTGAAAGCGGGGCAGAGTTTCAGGAAAACCATTGCAGGGGGTAGACTGGAATTGCCCTGAAAGCATAGGAAAAGAGGCAGAACGTGGACAATGATGCACTTGGCCAAAAACGGCGTATGCGTTTTTTCCTGAATATATTCAGGAAAAAACGCATACGCCCTTTTTGGCCAAACAAGCAAGCCTGTAAAGGAAATCTGCACTACAATGAAGTCTCACTGCCCCCCGGGCAAAAGGGCCATCTGAAAAAAGTGTAAAATCCAGAAAGGTAGGACAGGATATGGAGAACAGGGAGCCTTGTTATGCTGATTGGCAGGATGTAAATTGCCAGCAGCCACCCTGGAGAAGTGTATGGTGTTTCCTGAAACACGTAAGAAACAAAGCAACACAGCCTATGGCACTTCCACTTATGGTCCCATAGCTTACGGAAATTAAAATAAAAAACAGACAGCCACCCCAATATTTGGGACGGCTGTGTTCACAAGAAGCTCGTCTACAGTATCAGGTAAATATCCCAGAAAGCAAAAAATGGATAAAGAAGTTGTGGCACGTACGTACAATGCAATATCACTCAGCAATGAAATCTGTGTCATCAGGCCCGTAGCGGCATAGTGAGTGGATGCAGGTACGGTGATTCTACGTGAACTACGTCACACAGAAAAAGAAACATCATAAGATATCACTAATACATGGAATGTAAACTTGACTACACATGAACTGAATTACAAAACAGAACAGGGCCTCAAATTTAGAAAACCAACTAGTGCTTGCTTATGGGGAAAGGAGCCTTGGGGTGCTGCATAAAACCAGAGACTGAACTTAGCACAGATAACTTTCCATAAGCCAAATATGTAATAGACAAGACCTACTCCTTGCTCAACGAAATGGACCCAACACCACATATTCAACGCCTAGGAATATACCTGACTAGGAAGAATCTTAAAACCCATGGATATATATGTCTCCGTAAGAGAATCAAGCGTGTGTACAGCGGCCGAAACGCAGCAGTGAAAATCCGATAAATCCCATTATCAAAATAAATTTCGAAAACAAAACACAAAGACAGTGAAATAGAGAGCAATTCTTAAATAATTCACTCAGGGCATGTGATGCAACCGGGATTGACCACATCTACACCCAGAGCTGGTTGAGACATAAGGCTGGACACTTCAGGCTGATAGCATTGGTGAGTTTCGGTGAGCAAATGCAGACCCTTTGAAGTCATACTGCATGGTACCTATTCCATGGGTCCCAACTATTCAGGTTCAAGGGTTTCTTCCTCCAGCTAAAACATGCATGGGAAACCCAGAGTATCGTCCACCGTGTGATTGGGAAACGATTTAAAATGCATCTCAGTTTTCGTATCCTGGTCCTCGGGTTCACCATTCCAGATGCTTTACTAACACTCTCCCCGCTTGGAGAGTCAGTGCCTTTAACCTCCTCTTTGGCACAGCTTGCAATTTCTGTGCAAGATGAACAGGAATAGGGAGAACCAATGAGAGACTAACTGTAGGTGTCTGCACAGGCAAATGTAATGCTCATTGCCCACCAGGAAGAACAATTAAACAAAGGCTCAGTGTGCCCTGCTGGAAACAGATTAGGGCCTTAAGCAATCCTGCGGTTTTGTGCCCAGCTCACAAGAAAGCGAGTTGAAGAAAGGAGCTCAGGGGCACTGTAATTCACAAACCTGCAGAGTTATAAATGACAGCTATCCTCCAAAAGTATATTGAAGTAAGCCTGCGAAGGGGACTTGAAAGCAGGGCAGAATTTCAGGAAAACGATTGCAGGGGGTAGACTGGAATTGCCCTGAAAACATAGGAAAAGAGGCACAACGTCGACAATGATGCACTTGGCCAAAAAGGGCGTAAGCGTTTTTTCCTGAATATATTCAGGAAAAAACGCATACGCACTTTTTGGCCAACCGAGCAAGCCTGTAAAGGAAATCTGCACTACAATGAAATCTCACTGCCCCCCGGCAAAAGGGCCATCTGAAAAAAGTGTAAAATCCAGAGATGGTAGGACAGCATATGGAGAACAGGGAGCCTTGTTATGCTGATTGGCAGGATGTAAATTGTGAACAGCCACCCTGGAGAAGTGTATGGTGTTTCCAGAAACACGTAAGAAATAAAGCAACACAGCCTATGGCAATTGCACATATGGTCCTCTTGCTTACGGAAATTAAAATCAAAAACAGAGATCCACCCCAAAGTTTGGGACGGCTGTGTTCCCAAGAAGCTCGTCTACAGTACCAGGTAAATATCCCAGAAATCAAAAAATGGATAAAGAAGTTGTGGCACGTACGTGCAATGCAATATCACTCAGCAATTAAATCTGTGTCATCAGGCCCGTAGCGGCATAGTGAGTGGATGCAGGTACGGTGATTCTACGTGAACTACGTCACACAGAAAAAGAAACATCATAAGATATCACTAATAAACGGAATGTAAATTTAACTACACATGAACTGAATTACAAAACAGAACAGGGTCTCAAATTTTTAAAACCAACTAGTGCTTGCTTATGGGGAAATGTGCATTGGGATGCTGCATAAAACCAGAGACTGAAATTAGCACAGATAACTTTCCATCAGCCAAATATGTAATAGACAAGACCTACTCCTTGCTCAACGAAATGGACTCAACACCACATATTCAACGCCTAGGAATATACCTGACTAGGAAGAATCTTAAAACCCATGGATTTATATGTCTCCGTAAGAGAATCAAGCGTGTGTACAGCGGCATAAACACAGCAGTGAAAATCCGATAAATCCCATTATCAAAATAAATTTCAAAAACAAAACACAAAGACAGTGAAATAGAGAGCAATTCTTAAACAATTCACTCAAGGCATGTGATGCAACCGGGATTGACCACATCTACACCCATAGCTGGTTGAGACATAAGGCTGGACACTTCAGGCTGATAGCATTGGTGAGTTTCGGTGAGCAAATGCAGACCCTTTGAAGTCATACTGCATGGTACCCATTCCATGGGTCCCAACTCTCCAGGTTCAAGGGATTCTTCCTCCAGCTAAAACATGCATGGGAAACCCAGAGTATCTTCCCCCGTGTGATTGGGAAACGATTTAAAATGCATCTCAGTTTTCGTATCCTGGTCCTCGGGTTCACCATTCCAGATGCTTTACTAACACTCTCCCCGCTTGGAGAGTCAGTGCCTTTAACCTCCTCTTTGGCACTGCTTGCAATTTCTGTGCAAGATGAACAAGAATAGGGAGAACCAATGAGAGACTAGCTGTAGGTGTCTGCACGGGCAAATGTAACGCTCATTGCCCACCAGGAAGAGGAATTAAACAAAGACTCAGCGTGCCCTGCTGGAAACAGATTAGGGCCTGAAGCAATCCTGCGGTTTTGTGCCCAGCTCACAAGAAAGCGAGTTGAAGAAAGGAGCTCAGGGGCACTGTAATTCACAAACCTGCAGAGTTATAAATGACAGCTATCCTCCAAAAATATATTGAAGTAAGCCTGCGAAGGGGACTTGAAAGCGGGACAGAATTTCAGGAAAACGATTGCAGGGGGTAGACTGGAATTGCCCTGAAAGCATAGGAAAAGAGGCACAAGTCGACAATGATGCACTTGGCCACAAAGGGCGTATGCGTTTTTTCCTGAATATATTCAGGAAAAAACGCATACGCCCTTTTTGGCCAACCAAGCAAGCCTGTAAAGGAAATCTGCACTACAATGAAATCTCACTGCCCCCCCGGGCAAAAGGGCCATCTGAGAAAAGTGTAAAATCCAGAAATGCAGGACAGGATATGGAGAACAGGGAGCCTTGTTATGCTGATTGGCAGGATGTAAATTGTGAACCGCCACCCTGGAGAAGTGTATGGTGTTTCCTGAAACACGTAAGAAATAAAGCAACACAGCCTATGGCAATTGCACTTATGGTCCTATAGCTTACGGAAATTAAAATCAAAAACAGACAGCCACCCCAATATTTGGGACGGCTGTGTTCACAAGAAGCTCGTCTACAGTATCAGGTAAATATCCCAGAAAGCAAAAAATGGATAAAGAAGTTGTGGCACGTACGTACAGTGCAATATCACTCAGCAATGAAATCTGTGTCATCAGGCCCGTAGCAGCATAGTGAGTGGATGCAGGTACGGTGATTCTACGTGAACTACGTCACACAGAAAAAGAAACATCATAAGATATCACTAATACACGGAATGTAAACTTGACTACACATGAACTGAATTACAAAAAAGAACAGGGTCTCAAATTTAGAAAACCAACTAGTGCTTGCTTATGGGGAAAGGTGCGTTGGGGTGCTGCATAAAAATAGAGACTGAAATTAGCACAGATAACTTTCCATAAGCCAAATATGTAATAGACAAGACCTACTCCTTGCTCAACGAAATGGACCCAACACCACATATTCAACTCCTAGGAATATACCTGACTAGGAAGAATCTTAAAACCCATGGATATATATGTCTCCGTAAGAGAATCAAGCGTGTGTACAGCGGCCGAAACGCAGCAGTGAAAATCCGATAAATCCCATTATCAAAATAAATTTCGAAAACAAAACACAAAGACAGTGAAATAGAGAGCAATTCTTAAATAATTCACTCAGGGCATGTGATGCAACCGGGATTGACCACATCTACACCCAGAGCTGGTTGAGACATAAGGCTGGACACTTCAGGCTGATAGCATTGGTGAGTTTCGGTGAACAAATGCAGACCCTTTGAAGTCATACTGCATGGTACCCATTCCATGGGTCCCAGCTCTCCAGGTTCAAGGGATTCTTCCTCCAGCTAAAACATGCATGGGAAACCCAGAGTATCGTCCACCGTGTGATTGGGAAATGATTTAAAATGAATCTCAGTTTTCATATCCTGGTCCTCGGGTTCACCATTCCAGATGCTTTACTATCACTGTCCCCGCTTGGAGAGTCAGTGCCTTTAACCTCCTGTTTCGCACAGCTTGCAATTTCTGTGCAAGATGAACAGGAATAGGGAGAACCAATGAGAGACTAGCTGTAGGTGTCTGCACGGGCAAATGTAACGCTCATTGCCCACCAGGAAGAGGAATTCAACAAAGGCTCAGTGTGCCCTGCTGGAAACAGATTAGGGCCTGAAGCAATCCTGCGGTTTTGTGCCCAGCTCACAAGAAAGCGTGTTGAAGAAAGGAGTTCAGGGGCACTGTACTTCACACACCTGCAGAGTTATAAATGACAGCTATCCTCCAAAAATATATTGAAGTAAGCCTGCGAAGGGGACTTGAAAGCGGGGCTGAATTTCAGGAAAACGATTGCAGGGGGTAGACTGGAATTGCCCTGAAAGCATAGGAAAAGAGGCACAACGTCGACAATGATGCACTTGGCCAAAAAGGGCGTATGCGTTTTTTCCTGAATATATTCAGGAAAAAACGCATACGCCCTTTTTGGCCAACCAAGCAAGCCTGTAAAGGAAATCTGCACTACAATGATATCTCACTGCCCCCTGGGCAAAAGGGCCATCTGAAAAAAGTGAAAAATCCAGAAAGGTAGGACAGGATATGGAGAACAGGGAGCCTTGTTATGCTGATTGGCAGGATGTAAATTGCCAGCAGCCACCCTGGAGAAGTGTATGGTGTTTCCTGAAACACGTAAGAAACACAGCAACACAGCCTATGGCACTTCCATTTATGGTCCTATAGCTTACGGAAATTAAAATCAAAAACAGACAGCCACCCCAATATTTGGGACGGCTGTGTTCACAAGAAGCTCGTCTACAGTATCAGGTAAATATCCCAGAAAGCAAAAAATGGATAAAGATGTTGTGGCACGTACGTGCAATGCAATATCACTCAGCAATGAAATCTGTGTCATCAGGCCCGTAGCGGCATAGTAAGTGGATGCAGGTACGGTGATTCTACGTGAACTATGTCACACAGAAAAAGATACATCATAAGATATCACTAATACACGGAATGTAAACTTGACTACACATGAACTGAATTACAAAACAGAACAGGGTCTCAAATTTAGAAAACCAACTAGTGCTTGCTTATGGGGAAAGGTGCGTTGGGGTGCTGCATAAAACCAGAGACTGAAATTAGCACAGATAACATTCCATAAGCCAAATATGTAATAGACAAGACCTACTCCTTGCTCAACGAAATGGACTCAACACCACATATTCAACGCCTAGGAATATACCTGACTAGGAAGAATCTTAAAACCCATGGATATATATGTCTCCGTAAGAGAATCAAGCGTGTGTACAGCGGCGGAAATGCAGCAGTGAAAATCCGATAAATCCCATTATCAAAATAAATTTCGAAAACAAAACACAAAGACAGTGAAATAGAGAGCAATTCTTAAATAATTCACTCAGGCATGTGATGCAACCGGGATTGACCACATCTACACCCAGAGCTGGTTGAGACATAAGGCTGGACACTTCTGGCTGATAGCACTGGTGAGTTTCGGTGACCAAATGCAGACCCTTTGAAGTCATACTGCATGGTACCCATACCATGGGTCCCAACTCTCCAGGTTCAAGGCATTCTTCCTCCAGCTAAAACATGCATGGGAAACCCAGAGTATCGTCCACCGTGTGATTGGGAAACGATTTAAAATGCATCTCAGTTTTCGTATCCTGGTCCTCGGGTTCAGCATTCCAGATGCTTTACTAACACTCTCCCCGATTGGAGAGTCAGTGCCTTTAACCTCCTGTTTGGCACAGCTTGCAATTTCTGTGCAAGATGAACAGGAATAGGGAGAACCAATGAGAGACTAGCTGTAGGTGTCTGCACGGGCAAATGTAACGCTCATTGCCCACCAGGAAGAGGAATTAAACAAAGACTCAGCGTGCCCTGCTGGAAACAGATTAGGGCCTGAAGCAATCCTGCGGTTTTGTGCCCAGCTCACAAGAAAGCGAGTTGAAGAAAGGAGCTCAGGGGCACTGTAATTCACAAACCTGCAGAGTTATAAATGACAGCTATCCTCCAAAAATATATTGAAGTAAGCCTGCGAAGGGGACTTGAAATCGGGACAGAATTTCAGGAAAACGATTGCAGGGGGTAGACTGGAATTGCCCTGAAAGCATAGGAAAAGAGGCACAACGTCGACAATGATGCACTTGGCCAAAAAGGGCATATGCGTTTTTTCCTGAATATATTCAGGAAAAAACGCATACGCCCTTTTTGGCCAACCAAGCAAGCCTGTAAAGGAAATCTGCACTACAATGAAATCTCACTGCCCCCCCGGGCAAAAGGGCCATCTGAGAAAAGTGTAAAATCCAGAAATGCAGGACAGGATATGGAGAACAGGGAGCCTTGTTATGCTGATTGGCAGGATGTAAATTGTGAACCGCCACCCTGGAGAAGTGTATGGTGTTTCCTGAAACACGTAAGAAATAAAGCAACACAGCCTATGGCAATAGCACTTATGGTCCTATAGCTTACGGAAATTAAAATCAAAAACAGACAGCCACCCCAATATTTGGGACGGCTGTGTTCACAAGAAGCTCGTCTACACTATCAGGTAAATATCCCAGAAAGCAAAAAATGGATAAAGAAGTTGTGGCACGTACGTACAATGCAATATCACTCAGCAATGAAATCTGTGTCATCAGGCCCGTAGCAGCATAGTGAGTGGATGCAGGTACGGTGATTCTACGTGAACTACGTCACACAGAAAAAGAAACATCATAAGATATCACTAATACACGGAATGTAAACTTGACTACACATGAACTGAATTACAAAACAGAACAGGGTCTCAACTTTAGAAAACCAACTAGTGCTTGCTTATGGGGAAAGGTGCTTTAGGGTGCTGCATAAAACCAGAGACTGAAATTAGCACAGATAACTTTCCATAAGCCAAATATGTAAAAGGCAAGACCTACTCCTTGCTCAACGAAATGGACCCAACACCACATATTCAACGCCTAGGAATATACCTGACTAGGAAGAATCTTAAAACCCATGGATATATATGTCTCCGTAAGAGAATCAAGCATGTGTACAGCGGCCGAAACGCAGCACTGATAATCCGATAAATCCCATTATCAAAATAAATTTCGAAAAGAAAACACAAAGACAGTGAAATAGAGAGCAATTCTTAAATAATTCACTCAGGGCATGTGACGCAACCGGGATTGACCACATCTACACCCAGAGCTGGTTGAGACATAAGGCTGGACACTTCAGGCTGATAGCATTGGTGAGTTTCGGTGAGCAAATGCAGACCCTTTGAAGTCATACTGCATGGTACACATTCCATGGTTCCCAAATCTCCAGGTTCAAGGCATTCTTCCTCCAGCTAAAACATGCATGGGAAATCCAGAGTATCGTCCACCGTGTGATTGGGAAACGATTTAAAATGCATCTCAGTTTTCGTATCCTGGTCCTCGGGTTCACCATTCCAGATGCTTTACTAACACTCTCCCCGCTTGGAGAGTCACTGCCTTTAACCTCCTGTTTGGCACAGCTTGCAATTTCTGTGCAAGATGAACAGGAATAGGGAGAACCAATGAGAGACTAGCTGTAGGTGTCTGCACGGGCAAATGTAACGCTCATTTCCCACCAGGAAGAGGAATTAAACAAAGGCTCAGCGAGCCCTGCTGAAAACAGATTAGGGCTTGAAGCAATCCTGCGGTTTTGTGCCCAGCTCACAAGAAAGTGAGTTGAAGAGAGGAGCTCAGGGGCACTGTAATTCACAAACCTGCAGAGTTATAAATGACAGCTATCCTCCAAAAATATATTGAAGTAAGCCTGCGAAGGGGACTTGAAAGCGGGGCAGAATTTCAGGAAAACGATTGCAGGGGGTAGACTGGAATTGCCCTGAAAGCATAGGAAAAGAGGCACAACGTCGACAATGATGCACTTGGCCAAAAAGGGCGTATGCGTTTTTTCCTGAATATATTCAGGAAAAAACGCATACGCCCTTTTTGGCCAACCAAGCAAGCCTGTTAAGGAAATCTGCACTACAATGAAATCTCACTGCCCCCCACCCAGGGCAAAAGGGCCATCTGAAAAAAGTCTAAAATCCAGAAAGGTAGGACAGGATATGCAGAACAGGGAGCCTTGTTATGCTGATTGGGAGGATGTAAATTGCCAACAGCCACTATGGAGAAGTGTATGGTGTTTCCTGAAACACGTAAGAAATAAAGGAACACAGCCTATGGCAATTGCATTTATGGTCCCCTGCTTAGGGAAATTAAAATCAAAAACAGAGATCCACCCCAAAGTTTGGGACAGCTGTGTTCCCAAGAAGCTCGTCTACAGTACCAGGTAAATATCCCAGAAATCAAAAAATGGATAAAGAAGTTGTGGCACGTACGTGCAATGCAATATCACTCAGCAATGAAATCTGTGTCATCAGGCCCATAGCGGCATAGTGAGTGGATGCAGGTACGGTGATTCTACGTGAACTACGTCACACAGAAAAAGAAACATCATAAGATATCACTAATACACGGAATGTAAACTTGACTACACATGAACTGAATTACAAAACAGAACAGGGTCTCAAATTTAGAAAACCTACTAGTGCTTGCTTATGGGGAAAGGTGCCTTGGGCTGTTGCATAAAACCAGAGACTGAAATTAGCACAGATAACTTTCCATAAGCCAAATATGTAATAGACAAGACCTACTCCTTGCTCAACGAAATGGACCCAACACCACATATTCAACTCCTAGGAATATACCTGACTAGGAAGAATCTTAAAACCCATGGATATATATGTCTCCGTAAGAGAATCAAGCGTGTGTACAGCGGCCGAAACGCAGCAGTGAAAATCCGATAAATCCCATTATGAAAATAAATTTCGAAAACAAAACACAAAGACTGTGAAATAGAGAGCAATTCTTAAATAATTCACTCAGGGCATGTGATGCAACCGGGATTGACCACATCTACACCCAGAGCTGGTTGAGACATAAGGCTGGACACTTCAGGCTGATAGCATTGGTGAGTTTCGGTGAGCAAATGCAGACCCTTTGAAGTCATACTGCATGGTACCCATTCCTTGGGTCCCAACTCTCCAGGTTCAAGGGATTCTTCCTCCAGCTAAAACATGCATGGGAAACCCAGAGTATCGTCCACCGTGTGATTGGGAAATGATTTAAAATGCATCTCAGTTTTCATATCCTGGTCCTCGGGTTCACCATTCCAGATGCTTTACTATCAGTCTCCCCGCTTGGAGAGTCACTGCCTTTAACCTCCTGTTTCGCACAGCTTGCAATTTCTGTGCAAGATGAACAGGAATAGGGAGAACCAATGAGAGACTAGCTGTAGGTGTCTGCACGGGCAAATGTAACGCTCATTGCCCACCAGGAAGAGGAATTAAACAAAGGCTCAGTGTGCCCTGCTGGAAACAGATTAGGGCCTGAAGCAATCCTGCGGTTTTGTGCCCAGCTCACAAGAAAGCGAGTTGAAGAAAGGAGTTCAGGGGCACTGTAATTCACAAACCTGCAGAGTTATAACTGACAGCTATACTCCAAAAATATATTGAAGTAAGCCTGCGAAGGGGACTTGAAAGCGGGGCTGAATTTCAGGAAAACGATTGCAGGGGGTAGACTGGAATTGCCCTGAAAGCATAGGAAAATAGGCACAACGTCGACAATGATGCACTTGGCCAAAAAGGGCGTATGCGTTTTTTCCTGAATATATTAAGGAAAAAACGCATACGCCCTTTTTGGCCAACCAAGCAAGCCTGTAAAGGAAATCTGCACTACAATGATATCTCACTGCCCCCTGGGCAAAAGGGCCATCTGAAAAAAGTGAAAAATCCAGAAAGGTAGGACAGGATATGGAGAACAGGGAGCCTTGTTATGCTGATTGGCAGGATGTAAATTGCCAGCAGCCACCCTGGAGAAGTGTATGGTGTTTCCTGAAACACGTAAGAAACACAGCAACACAGCCTATGGCACTTCCATTTATGGTCCTATAGCTTACGGAAATTAAAATCAAAAACAGACAGCCACCCCAATATTTGGGATGGCTGTGTTCACAAGAAGCTCGTCTACAGTATCAGGTAAATATCCCAGAAAGCAAAAAATGGATAAAGAAGTTGTGGCACGTACGTGCAATGCAATATCACTCAGCAATGAAATCTGTGTCATCAGGCCCGTAGCGGCATAGTAAGTGGATGCAGGTACGGTGATTCTACGTGAACTACGTCACACAGAAAAAGAAACATCATAAGATATCACTAATACACGGAATGTAAACTTGACTACACATGAACTGAATTACAAAACAGAACAGGGTCTCAAATTTAGAAAACCAACTAGTGCTTGCTTATGGGGAAAGGTGCGTTGGGGTGCTGCATAAAACCAGAGACTGAAATTAGCACAGATAACATTCCATAAGCCAAATATGTAATAGACAAGACCTACTCCTTGCTCAACGAAATGGACTCAACACCACATATTCAATGCCTAGGAATATACCTGACTAGGAAGAATCTTAAAACCCATGGATATATATGTCTCCGTAAGAGAATCAAGCGTGTGTACAGCGGCGGAAATGCAGCAGTGAAAATCCGATAAATCCCATTATCAAAATAAATTTCGAAAACAAAACACAAAGACAGTGAAATAGAGAGCAATTCTTAAATAATTCACTCAGGCATGTGATGCAACCGGGATTGACCACATCTACACCCAGAGCTGGTTGAGACATAAGGCTGGACACTTCTGGCTGATAGCACTGGTGAGTTTCGGTGACCAAATGCAGACCCTTTGAAGTCATACTGCATGGTACCCATACCATGGGTCCCAACTCTCCAGGTTCAAGGCATTCTTCCTCCAGCTAAAACATGCATGGGAAACCCAGAGTATCGTCCACCGTGTGATTGGGAAACGATTTAAAATGCATCTCAGTTTTCGTATCCTGGTCCTCGGGTTCAGCATTCCAGATGCTTTACTAACACTCTCCCCGATTGGAGAGTCAGTGCCTTTAACCTCCTGTTTGGCACAGCTTGCAATTTCTGTGCAAGATGAACAGGAATAGGGAGAACCAATGAGAGACTAGCTGTAGGTGTCTGCACGGGCAAATATAACGCTCATTGCCCACCAGGAAGAGGAATTAAACAAAGGCTCAGTGTGCCCTGCTGGAAACAGATTAGGGCCTGAAGCAATCCTGCGGTTTTGTGCCCAGCTCACAAGAAAGCGAGTTGAAGAAAGGAGCTCAGGGGCACTGTACTTCACAAACCTGCAGAGTTATAAATGACAGCTATCCTCCAAAAATATATTGAAGTAAGCCTGCGAAGGGGACTTGAAACGGGGCAGAGTTTCAGGAAAACCACTGCATGGGGTAGACTGGAATTGCCCTGAAAGCATAGGAAAAGAGGCACAACGTCGTCAATGATGCACTTGGCCAAAAAGGGCGTATGCGTTTTTTCCTGAATATATTCAGGAAAAAACGCATACGCCCTTTTTGGCCAACCAAGCAAGCCTGTAAAGGAAATCTGCACTACAATGAAGTCTCACTGCCCCTCGGGCAAGAGGGCCATCTGAAAAAAGTGTAAAATCCAGAAAGGTAGGACAGGATATGGAGAACAGGGAGCCTTGTTATGCTGATTGGCAGGATGTAAATTGCCAGCAGCCACCCTGGAGAAGTGTATGGTGTTTCCTGAAACACGTAAGAAACAAATCAACACAGCCTATGGCACTTCCACTTATGGTCCTATAGCTTACGGAAATTAAAATCAAAAACAGACAGCCACCCCAATATTTGGGACGGCTGTGTTCACAAGAAGCTCGTCTACAGTATCAGGTAAATATCCCAGAAAGCAAAAAATGGATAAAGAAGTTGTGGCACGTACGTACAATGCAATGTCACTCAGCAATGAAATCTGTGTCATCAGGCCCGTAGCGGCATAGTGAGTGGATGCAGGTACGGTGATTCTACGTGAACTACGTCACACAGAAAAAGAAACATCATAAGATATCACTAATACACGGAATGTAAACTTGACTACACATGAACTGAATTACAAAACAGAACAGGGTCTCAAATTTAGAAAATCAACTAGTGCTTGCTTATGGGGAAAGGGGCCTTGGGGTGCTGCATAAAACCAGAGACTGAAATTAGCACAGATAACATTCCATAAGCCAAATATGTAATAGACAAGACCTACTCCTTGCTCAACGAAATGGACCCAACACCACATATTCAACGCCTAGGAATATACCTGATTAGGAAGAATCTTAAAACCCATGGATATATATGTCTGCGTAAGAGAATCAAGCGTGTGTACAGCGGCCGAAACGCAGCAGTGAAAATCCGATAAATCCCATTATCAAAATAAATTTCGAAAACAAAACACAAAGACAGTGAAATAGAGAGCAATTCTTAAATAATTCACTCAGGGCATGTGATGCAACCGGGATTGACCACATCTACACCCAGAGCTGGTTGAGACATAAGGCTGGACACTTCAGGCTGATAGCATTGGTGAGTTTCGGTGAGCAAATGCAGACCCTTTGAAGTCATACTGCATGGTACCCATTCCATGGGTCCCAACTCTCCAGGTTCAAGGGATTCTTCCTCCAGCTAAAACATGCATGGGAAACCCAGAGTATGGTCCACCGTGTGATTGGGAAACGATTTAAAATGCATCTCAGTTTTCGTATCCTGGTCCTCGGGTTCACCATTCCAGATTCTTTACTAACACTCTCCCCGCTTGGAGAGTCAGTGCCTTTAACCTCCTGTTTGGCACAGCTTGCAATTTCTGTGCAAGATGAACAGGAATAGGGAGAACCAATGAGAGACTAGCTGTAGGTGTCTGCACGGGCAAATGTAACGCTCATTTCCCACCAGGAAGGGGAATTATCCAAAGGCTCACTGTGCCCTGCCGGAAACAGATTAGGGCCTGAAGCAATCCTGCGGTTTTGTGCCCAGCTCACAAGAAAGCGTGTTGAAGAAAGGAGCTCAGGGGCACTGTAATTCACAAACCTGCAGAGTTATAAATGACAGCTATCCTCCAAAAATATACTGAAGTAAGCCTGCGAAGGGGACTTGAAAGCGGGGCAGAGTTTCAGGAAAACCACTGCATGGGGTAGACTGGAATTGCCCTGAAAGCATAGGAAAAGAGGCACAACGTCGACAATGATGCACTTGGCCAAAAAGGGCATATGCGTTTTTTCCTGAATATATTCAGGAAAAAACGCATACGCCCTTTTTGGCCAACCAAGCAAGCCTGTAAAGGAAATCTGCACTACAATGAAGTCTCACTGCCCCCCGGGCAAAAGGGCCATCTTAAAAAAGTGTAAAATCCAGAAAGGTAGGACAGGATATGGAGAACAGGGAGCCTTGTTATGCTGATTGGCAGGATGTAAATTGCCAGCAGCCACCCTGGAGAAGTGTATGGTGTTTCCTGAAACACATAAGAAACAGAGCAACACAGCCTATGGCACTTCCACTTATGGTCCTATAGCTTACGGAAATTAAAATCAAAAACAGACAGCCACCCCAATATTTGGGATGGCTGTGTTCCCAAGAAGCTCGTCTACAGTACCAGGTAAATATCCCAGAAAGCAAAAATGGATAAAGAAGTTGTGGCACGTACGTGCAATGCAATATCACTCAGCAATGAAATCTGTGTCATCAGGCCCGTAGCGGCACAGTGAGTGGATGCAGGAACGGTGATTCTACGTGAACTACGTCACACAGAAAAAGAAACATCATAAGATATCACTAATACACGGAATGTAAACTTGACTACACATGAACTGAATTACAAAACAGAACAGGGTCTCAAATTTAGAAAACCAACTAGTGCTTGCTTATGGGGAAAGGTGCCTTGGGGTGCTGCAAAAAACCAGAGACTGAAATTAGCACAGATAACTTTCCATAAGCCAAATATATAATAGACAAGACCTACTCCTTGCTCAACGAAATGGACCCAACACCACATATTCAACGCCTAGGAATATACCTGACTAGGAAGAATCTTAAAACCCATGGATATATATGTCTCCATAAGAGAATCAAGCCTGTGTACAGCGGCCGAAACGCAGCAGTGAAAATCCGATAAATCCCATTATCAAAATAAATTTCGAAAACAAAACACAAAGACAGTGAAATAGAAAGCAATTCTTAAATAATTCACTCAGGGCATGTGATGCAACCGGGAATGACCACATCTACACACAGAGCTGGTTGAGACATAAGGCTGGACACTTCAGGCTGATAGCATTGGTGAGTTTCGGTGAGCAAATGCAGACCCTTTGAAGTCATACTTCATGGTACCCATTCCATGGGTCCCAACTCTCCAGGTTCAAGGGATTATTCCTCCAGCTAAAACATGCATGGGAAACCCAGAGTATCGTCCACCGTGTGATTGGGAAACGATTTAAATGCATCTCAGTTTTCGTATCCTGGTCCTCGTGTTCACCATTCCAGATGCTTTACTAACACTCTCCCCGCTTGGAGAGTCAGTGCCTTTAACCTCCTGTTTGGCACAGCTTGCAATTTCTGTGCAAGATGAACAGGAATATGGAGAACCAATGAGAGACTAGCAGTAGGTGTCTGCACGGGCAAATGTAACGCTCATTGCCCACCAGGAAGAGGAATTAAACAAAGGCTCAGTGTGCCCTGCTGGAAACAGATTAGGGCCTGAAGCAATCCTGCGGTTTTGTGCCCAGCTCACAAGAAAGCGAGTTGAAGAAAGGAGCTCAGGGGCACTGTAATTCACAAACCTGCAGAGTTATAAATGACAGCTATCCTCCAAAAATATATTGAAGTAAGCCTGCGAAGGGGACTTGAAAGCAGGGCAGAATTTCAGGAAAACGATTGCAGGGGGTAGACTGGAATTGCCCTGAAAGCATAGGAAAAGAGGCACAACGTCGACAATGATGCACTTGGCCAAAAAGGGCGTATGCGTTTTTTCCTGAATATATTCAGGAAAAAACACATACGCCCTTTTTGGCCAACCAAGCAAGCCTGTAAAGGAAATCTGCACTACAATGAAGTCTCACTGCCCCCCTGGCAAAAGGGCCATCTGAAAAAAGTGTAAAATCTAGAAAGGTAGGACAGGATATGGAGAAGAGGGAGCCTTGTTATGCTGATTGGCAGGATGTAAATTGCCAACAGCCACCCTGGAGAAGTGTATGGTGTTTCCTGAAACACGTAAGAAACAAAGCAACACAGCCTATGGCACTTGCACTTATGGTCCTGTAGCTTAGGGAAATTAAAATCAAAAACAGACAGCCACACCAATGTTTGGGACGGCTGTGTTCACAAGAAGCTCGTCTACAGTTCCTGGTAAATAACCCAGAAAGCAAAAAATGGATAAAGAAGTTGTGGCACGTACGTGCAATGCAATATCACTCAGCAATGAAATGTGTGTCATCAGGCCCGTAGCAGCATAGTGAGTGGATGCAGGTACGGTGATTCTACGTGAACTATATCACACAGAAAAAGAAACATCATAAGTTATCACTAATACACGGAATGTAAATTTAACTACACATGAACTGAATTACAAAACAGAACAGGGTCTCAAATTTTGAAAACCAACTAGTGCTTGCTTATGGAGGAATGTGCGTTGGGATGCTGCATAAAACGAGAGACTGAAATTAGCACAGATAACTTTCCATAAGCCAAATATGTAATACACAAGACCTACTCCTTGCTCAACGAAATGGACTCAACACCACATATTCAACGCCTAGGAATATACCTGACTAGGAAGAATCTTAAAACCCATGGATATTTATGTCTCCGTAAGAGAATTAAGCGTGTGTACAGCGGCATAAACGCAGCAGTGAAAATCCGATAAATCCCATTATCAAAATAAATTTCAAAAACAAAACACAAAGACAGTGAAATAGAGAGCAATTCTTAAACAATTCACTCAGGGCATGTGATGCAACCGGGATTGACCACATCTACACCCACAGCTGGTTGAGACATAAGGCTGGACACTTCAGCCTTATAGCATTGGTGAGTTTCGGTGAGGAAATGCAGACCCTTTGAAGTCATACTGCATGGTACCTATTCCATGTGTCCCAACTATTCAGGTTCAAGGGTTTCTTCCTCCAGCTAAAACATGCATGGGAAACCCAGAGTATCGTCCACCGTGTGATTGGGAAACGATTTAAAATGCATCTCAGTTTTCGTATCCTGGTCCTCGGGTTCACCATTCCAGATGCTTTACTAACACTCTCCCCGCGTGGAGAGTCAGTGCCTTTAACCTCCTCTTTGGCACAGCTTGCAATTTCTGTGCAAGATGAACAGGAATAGGGAGAACCAATGAGAGACTAGCTGTAGGTGTCTGCACGGGCAAATGTAATGCTCATTTCCCACCAGGAAGAGGAATTAACCAAACGCTCAGCGTGCCCTGCTGGAAAGAGATTAGTGCCTGAAGCAATCCTGCGGTTTTGTGCCCAGCTCACAAGAAAGCGAGTTGAAGAAAGGAGCTCAGGGGCACTGTAATTAACAAACCTGCAGAGTTATAAATGACAGCTATCCTCCAAAAATATATTGAAGTAAGCCTGCAAAGGGGACTTGAAAGCGGGGCAGAAATTCAGGAAAACGATTGCAGGGTTAAACTGGAATTGCACTTAAAGAATAGGAAAAGAGGCAGAATGTCGATAATGATGCACTTGTCCAAAAAGTGCGGATGCTTTTTTCCCTAAATATATTCAGGAAAAAACGCATACGCACTTTTTGGCCAACCAAGAAGCTTGTAAATAAACCTGCACTACAATGAAATCTCAGTGCCCCCCAGGGCAAATGGGCCATTTAAAAAAATTGTAAAATCCAGAAACGGAGGACAGGCAATGGAAAACAGGGATCCTTATTATGCTGATGCATATGATGTAAATTGCCGACAGCCATTCTGGAGAAGTGTTATGTGTTTCCTGAAACACGTAAGAAACAAAGCAGCACAGCCTATGGCACTTCCACTTATGGTCCTACAGCTTAGGGAAATTAAAATCAAAAACACCCAGCCACCTCAAAGTTTGGGACCTCTCTGTTCACAAGAACCTCGTTTACAGTACCAGGTAAATATCTCAGAGAGCAAACAATGGATAAAGAAGTTGTGGTACGTACGTACAATGGAATATCACTCAGCAATGAAATCTGCGTCATCAGGCCCATAGTGGCATAGTGAGTGGATACAGGTATGGTGATTCTACGTGAAATAAGTCACACATAAAAAGAAACATCATAAAATATCACTAATACACAGTATGTAAACTTGACTACACATGAACTGAATTACAAAACAGAACAGTCTCAAATTTAGAAAACCAACTTGTGCTTTCTTATGGAGAAAGGTGCGTTGGAGTGCTGCATAAAACCAGAGACTGAAATTAGCACAGATACCGTTCCATAAGCCAAATATGTAATAGACAAGACCTACTCCTTGCTCAACGAAATGGACTCAACACCACATATTCAACGCCTAGGAATATACCTGACTAGGAAGAATCTTAAAACCCGTGGATATTTATGTCTCCGTAAGAGAATCAAGAGTGTGTACAGCGGCATTAACGCAGCAGTGAAAATCCGATAAATCCCAGTGTCAAAAAAAATTTCAAAAACAAAACACAATGACAGTGAAATAGAGAGCAATTCTTAAATAACTCACACAGGGCATGTGATGCAACCTGGTTTACCACATCTACACCCAGAGCTGGGTGAGAGATAAGGCTTGACCCTTTGGGCTGATAGCATTGGTGAGGTTCAGTGAGCAAATGCAGACCCTTTGATGTCATACTGCCTGGTACCCATTCCATGGTTCCCAACTCTCCAGGTTCAAGGGATTCTTCCTTCTGCTAAAATTTGCATGGGAAACCCAGAGTATGCTCCACCGTGTGACTGGGAAACCTTTTTACATGCATGTCTGTTTTCGTCCCCTGGTACTCAGGTTCACCATTCCAGACCCTTTTCTTACACTCTCCCCATTTGGAGAGTCAGTGCCTTTAACCTCCTGTTTGGCACTGTTTGCAATTTCTGCGCAAGATGAACAGGAATAAGGAGAACCAATGGGAGACTATCTGTAGGTGTGTGCACGGGCAAATATTTTTTTTAACATCTTTATTGGGGTATAATTGCTTTACAATGGTGTGTTAGTTTTTGCTTTATAACAAAGTGAATCAGCTATACATATACATATGCTCCCTGTGTCTTCCCTCTTGTGTCTCCCTCCCTCCCTCTCTCCCCCTTCCACCCCTCCAGGCTGTCCCAACGCCCCGAGCTAATATCCCTGTGCCTTGCGGCTGCTTCCCCCTTGCTATCTACCTTACTACATTTGTTAGTGTGTATATGTCCATGACTCTCTCTCGCCCTGTCAAAACTCACCATTCCCCCTCCCCATATCCTCAATTCCGTTCTCCAGTAGGTCTGCGCCTCTATTCCTGTCTTATCCCTAGGTTCTTCATGACATTTTTTTCCTTTAAATTCCATATATATATGTTAGCATACGCTATTTGTCTTTTTCTTTCTGACTTACTTCACTCTGTATGACAGACTCTAGGTCTATCCATCTCATTACAAATAACTCAGTTTCATTTCTTTTTAAGGCTGAGTAATATTCCATTGTGTATATGTGCCACATCTTCTTTATCCATTCGTCCGATGATGGGCGCTTAGGTTCTTTCCATCTCCGGGCTATTGTAAATAGAGCTGCAATGAACATTTTGGTACATGCCTCTTTTTGAATTTTGGTTTTCTCAGGGTATATGCCCAGTATGCACGGGCAATTTTAACACTCATTTCCCAACAGGAAAAGGAATTAACCAAAGGCTCAGCATGCCGTGCTGGAACAAGATTAGGGCCTGAAGCAATCCTGCGGTTTTGTGGCCAGCTCACAAGAAAGCGAGTTGAGGAAAGGAGCTCAGGGGCACTGTCATTCACATACCTGCAGACTTATAAATGACAGAAATCGTACAAAAATATATTGAATTAAGGCTGCGAAGAGGACTTGAAAGTGGGACAGAATTGCTGGAATCCGATTTCAGGAGGTAGACGTGAATTGCTCTGAAAGCATAAGAGAAGTGGCAGAACCTCGTCAATGAAGCACTTGGCCAAAAAGGGCATATGCATTTTTTCCAGGGCCATCATTCACGGGAGTAGGAGGCTCCCAGCATGCTCCAGTGGCCAACAGAGGACCCACGTCGCCAAGGCGATGTGAGCTAGCCAGGCAGGAGTGACCTGACATCAGAGGGCCCACCTCACAGAATGGTAGGGAACCCAGCCAGGATCAGACTCTCCCCAGAGGGCCCACATCACCAAGGTGATGGGAACCAGGCAGGAGTGTCCTCACACCCGTGGGGCCACATCATCAAAAGTTGAGGTACCCAGCACATGTGGCCTCAAACCAGAGGACCCACATCACCATGGGTTTCGGAGTGAGGCAGGCAGGATTAACCTCACAACACATGTCCCATTGTATACAAAAGGTGTGGAAGCCAGCAGTTGGATCTTCCTAGCAGGCGGCCCAGAGCACTGAGGCTATGAGATCCAGGCCGGCATGAACTCACAACAGAGGGCCCTCATTGTGATTCTGTAAGCAACCCAGCCGTTGTGACCTCAGAGCAGAAGGCCCACATCCCCATGGGGAAGGGAAACAAGCAGGAGTGTCATCGCAAGAGTGGGCACACATGAAAAAATGTGGGGAGCCCAGCAATTAGTGCCTGATGCCAGAGGGCCCTCATCACCGAGGGGCGGTGACTCCCAGCCAGCTCCGACTGCTACCAGAGGGGCGACGTCGCCAATGCGGAGTGCGACAACCAGGCAGGAGTGACCTCAGAGCAGAGGGTCAACCTCACAGAAGTGTGAAGAACCAAAGAGGATCAGATTCTCACCAGAGGGCCCACATCACCAAGGGAATGGGAACCAGGCAGGAGTGTCCTCACACTAGTGGGGCCACATCACCGAAAAGTGAGGGACCCAGCACACGTGGCCTCAAACCAGAGGACACACATCACAAGGGAGCTGGGATTGAGGCAGGCAGGAGGAGCCTCAAAACAGAGGGACCATAGAATTAAAGAGGTGAAGAATCCCGCAGTTGGAACCTCCCAGCAGGCGGCCAGGAGCAGCGAGACTATGGGATCCAGGCCGGAGTGATCTCACACCAGAGGGCCGTCATCATGAAACTGTGAGCAACCTAGGCGTTGGGATCTCAGAGCAGAAGGCCCACATTCCCATGGGGTTGGGAACCTGTCAGAAGTGTACTCGCACCACAGGGCACACATCAGAGAATTTAGGGAACCCAGGAGTTAGGGCCTGACGCCAGAGGGCCCTCATTACCAAGGGGAGGAGACTCCAATCAGGCACCAACACCCAACTGAGGTCCCACGTCGCCAAGGTGACGTGTGACAGCCAGGTAGGAGTGACCTCACCGCAGAGGGCCTACCTCACAGAAGGGTGAGGAACACAGCCAGGATAAGACTCTCACCAGAGGGCCCACATCACCAAGGTGATCAGAACCAGGCAGGAGAGTCTTCACACCAGTGTGGCCACATCATAGAAAGGTGAGGAACCCAGCACATGTGGCCTAAACCAGAAGACCCACATCTCCAAGGGGCTCGGAATGAGGCAGGCAGGAGTAGCCTCACAACACAGGGCCCATAGAATAAAAAAGCTGAGGAATCCAGCAATGGGAACCTCCCAGCAGGCGGCCAAGAGCACCAAGTCTATGCGATTCAGGCCGCAGTAAACTCACAGCAGAGGGTCCACATCATGAAACTGCGAGCAACCCAGCCATTTGGACCTCAGAGCAGAAGGTCCGCATCCCCAAGGTGTTGGGAGCATGGCAGGAGTGTCCTCGCACCACTTAGCACATATCAGAAAATGTGGGTACCCAGCAGTTAGGGCCTGACGCCAGAGGGCCCTCATCACTGAGGGGAGGAGGCTCCCAGCATGTTCCAACTACCACAAGAGGGCCCACGTCGCCAAGGCGGGGTGTGCCAGCCAGGCAGGAGTGACCTCACAGCAGACGGCCCACCTCAAAGAAGTGTGAGGAACCCAACCAGGATCAGACTCTCACCAGAGGGCCCATATCACCAAGGGGACGGGAACCAGGCACGAGTGTCCTCACACCAGTGGGGCCACATCACTAAAAGATGAGGAAACTGGCACATGTGGCCACAAACCAGAGGACCTACATCACCAAGGGGCTGGGAGTGACACAGGCAGGAGGAGCCTCCCAACACAGGGCCCAAAGAATAAAAAAGGTGAGGAACCCAGCAGTTGGAACTTCCCAGCAGGCGGCCCAGAGTACAGAGGCTATGGGATCTAGGAATGAGTGAACTAACACCAGAGAGCTAACATCAGGAAACTGTGAGCAACCCAGTCGTTGGAACCTCAGAGCAGAAGGCCCATATCGCCATGGGGATGGGAACATTTCACGAGTGTCCTGGCATCACTGGGCTCACATCAGAAAACCTGGGGAGCCCAGCAGTTAGAGCCTGACGCCAGAGGGACCTCATCACCGAGGACAGGAGTCTCCAAAAGGATCCAACTGCCACCAGAGGGCCGACGTCACCAAGGCAATGGGAGCAAGCCAGGCAGGAGTTACCTCAGAGCACAGGGCCCACCTCACAGAACGGTAAGGAACCCAGCCAGGATCAGACTCTCACCAGAGGGGCCACATCACCAAGGGGCTGGGAAACAGGCACGAGTGTCCTCACACCATTGGGGCCACATCATCGAAAGGTGAGGGACCCAGCACACGTGGCCTCACACCAGAGGACACACATCACAACGGGGCTGGGATTGAGGCAGGCAGGAGGAGCCTCAAAACAGAGGGCCCATAGAATAAAAAAGGTGAGGAATCCCGCAGTTGGAACCTCCCAGCAGGCGCCCAGGAGCAGCAAGCCTATGGGATCTAGGCTGGAATGAACGCACATCAGAGGGCCCTCATCATGAAACTGTGAGCACCCCAGCCATTGGGACCTCAGAGCAGAAGGCCCAAATTCCCATGGGGTTGGGAACCTGACAGGAGTGTACTCGCACCACAGGTCGCACATCTGCAAATTTTGGGAGCCCAGGAGTTAGGGTCTGACGCAAGAGGGCCCTCATTACCGAGGGACGGAGACTCGCAGCAGACACCAACTCCCAACTGAGGGCCCACGTCACCAAGGTGATGTGTGCCAGCCAGGCAGGAGTGACCTCACCGCAGAGGGCCTACCTCACAGAAGGGTGAGGAAACCAGCCAGGATAAGACTCTCACCAGAGGGCCCACATCACCAAGGGGATCGGAACCAGGCAGGAGGGTCCTCACACCAGTGTGGCCACATTATAGAAAGGTGAGGAACCCAGAACATGTGGCCTAAAACAGGGGACCCACATCTCCAAGGGGCTAGGAGTGAGGCAAGCAGGAGTATCCTCACAAAACAGAGCCCACAGAATAAAAGTTGTGAGGAATCCAGCAGTTGGAACCGGCCAGTAGGCCGCCCAGAGCACAGAGTCTATGGGATCCAGGCCACAGCAAACTCACAGCAGAGGTCCCACATCATGAAACTGTGAGCAACCCAGCGGATGGGACCTCAGAGCAGAAGGCCCACATCCCTATGGGGATGGGAACCTGACAGGAGTGTCCTCGGCCCACTTCCACGAATCAGAAAATGTGGGAACCCAGCAGTTAGGACCTGAGGCCAGAGGACCCTCATCACCGAGGGGAGGAGGCTCCCAGCAGGCTCTAACTGCCACCATAAGGCCGATGTCACAAAGGCGGGGTGTGCCAACCAGGCAGGAGTGACCTCAGAGCAGAAAGCCCACCTCACAGAAGTGTGAGGAACCCAACAAGGATCAGACTGTCACCAGAGGGCCAACATCACCAAGGGAATGGGAACCAGGCAGGAGTGTCCTCACACCAGTGGGGCTACATCACCATAATTTGAGGGACCCAGCACACGTGGCCTCAAACCTGAGGACACACATCACCAAGGGGCTGGGAGTGAGGCAGGCCAGAGGATCCTCAAAACAGAGGGACCATAGAATAAAAAAGGTGAGGAATTCCACAGTTGGAACCTCCGGCAGGCAGCCAGGAACAGCGAGGCTATGGGATCTAGGCAGGAGTGAACTCACACCAGAGGGCCCTCATCATGAAACTGTGAGCAACACAGCCGTTGGGACCTCAGAGCAGAAGGCTCACATCCCCATGGGGATGGGAACCTGGCAGGAGTGTCCTTGCACCACTTAGCACGAATCAGAAAATGTGGGAACCCAGCAGTTAGGGCCTGAGGCCAGAGAGCCCTCATCACCGAGGGGAGGAGGCTCCCAGCAGGCTCCAACTGCCACCATATGGCCGACGTTGCCAAGGCGGGGTGTGCCAGTCAGGCAGGAGTGAGCTCAGAGCAGAGGGCCCACCTCACAGAAGGGTGAGGAACCTAACCAGGATCAGACTCTCACCAGAGGGCCAACATCACCAAGGTGATGGGAACCAGGCAAGACTGTCCTAACAGCAGTGGGGCCAACATCACCAAGGGAATGGGAACCAGGCAAGAGTGTCCTCACACCAGTGTGGCCACATTATAGAAAGGTGAGGAACACAGCACATGTGGCCTCAAACAAGGGGACACACATCACGAAGGGGCTGGGAGTGAGGCATGCAGGAGGAGACGCACAACCGAGGGCCCATAGAATAAAAAAGGTGAGGAATCGAGAAGTTGGAAACTCCAAGCTGGAGGCCCAGAGCACTGACACTATGGGATACAGGCCAGAGTGAACACACAGCAAAGGGCCCACATCATGAAACTGTGAGCAACCCAGCAGTTGGGACCACAGAACAGAAGTCCCACATGCCCATGGGGATGGGAACCTGGCAGGAGTGACTCGCACCACTGGGCACACATCAGAAAATGTGTGGAGCCCAGCACTTAGGGCCTGACACCAGAAGGCCCTCATCACTGAGGGGAGGAGGCCCCAGCACACTCCAACTGCCACCAGAGGGTCCACATCGCCAAGGCGACGTGCGCCAGCCAGGCAGGATTGACCTCACAGCAGAGGGCCCACATCATGAAAGTGTGAGCAACCCAGCCGTTAGGACCTCAGAACAGAAGGCCCACACGCTCATGAGGATGGGAACCTGGCAGGAGTGCCCTCGTACCACTTAGCACGTATCAGAAAATGTGGGAACCCCGCCATTAGGGTCTGACGCCAGAGGGCCTCATCACCGCGGGAAGGAGGCTCCCAGCAGGCTCCAACTGCCACCAGGGTGCCGAAGTCAACAAGGCGGGTTGTGCCAGCCAGGCAGGAGTGACCTCAGAGAAGAGGGCTCACCTCACGGATGTGTGAGGAACCCAACCAGGATCAGAGTCTCACCAGAGGGCCCACATCACCAAGGGGATGGGAACCAGGCAGGAGTGTCCACACACCAGTGGGGCCACATCATCAAAAGATGAGGAACCCATCACATATGGCCTCAAACCTGAGGACATACATCACCATGTGGCTGGGAGTGAGGCAGGTATCTGGAGGGGCACATTTAACTCTAATTTCCCACCAGGAAGAGGAATTAACCAAAGGCTCAGAGTGCCGTGCTGGACCCTGATTATGGCCTGAAGCAAACCTGCAGTTTTGTGGCCAGCTTACAAGGAAGCGAGTTAAGAAAGGAGCTCAGGGGCACTGTAATTCACAAACCTGCAGAGATAAATGACAGCTATTGGCAAAAATATATCGAAGTAAGTCTGCAAAGAGGACTTGAAAACGAGGCAGAATTGCAGGAATCATATTTCAAGAGGTAGATTGGAATTGCATTTAAAGCATATGAAAAGCGGCAGATCTTTGACAGTGATGCACATGGACAAAAAGTGCGTATACATTTTTCCTGAATATATTCAGGAAAAAACGCATATGAACATTTTGGCCAACCAAGCACTCCAGCAATGGAAATCCACACTACAATGAAGTCACATTTCCCATTCGTCAAAAAGGCCATCTGAATAAAGTGTAAAAACCAGAAACACAGGACAGGCCATGGAGAACAGGGAGCCGTGTTATGCTGATGGGCGGGATGTAAATTGCCAACAGACACTCTGGAGATGTTCATGGTGTATCCTGAAACATCTAAAAAACAAAGCTACAGAGCCTAGGGCACTTCCACTTTTGGCCCTATAGCTTAGGAAAATTAAAATCAACAAGACACAGCCAACACAAAATTTAGGGCTGCTGTGTTTACAAGAACCTCGAGTCCAGTACAAATTAAATATCCCAGAGAGAAAAAAATGGATAAAGAAGTTGTGCTACTTACGTACAACGGAATATCACTCAGCAGTGAAATCAATGTCATCAGGCCTGTAGCAGCAAATTGAGTGGATTTAATTATGATGATTCTAAGAGAAATATATCACACAAAGAAAGATAATTATCATAAGATATCACTAATAGAGGGAGTGTAAACTTGGCTACACATAAACTGAATTACAAAACCGAACAGAGTCTCACATTTAGATAAAAACCTTATGCTTGCTTAAGGGGAAAGTTGAGTTGGGCTGCT
Source organism: Phocoena phocoena (assembly GCF_963924675.1). NCBI lineage: Eukaryota > Metazoa > Chordata > Mammalia > Artiodactyla > Phocoenidae > Phocoena > Phocoena phocoena. Next base: position 25,819 of record NW_027077584.1, on the reverse strand, counting down.
GTATAAAAACAGATTGAAATTAGCACACATACCATTCCATAAGCCAAATACGTAATAAACAAGACCTACTCTTTGCTCAACGAAATAGACTCATCCATGGTGTATCACCTCACACCTATTAGAATGGGCATCATCAGAAAATCTACAAACAACAAATGCTGGAAACGGTGTGGAGATAAGGAATCCTCTTCCACTATTGTTGGGAACGTAAATTGATACAGTCACTGTGGAGAACATTATGGAGTTTCTTATAAAACTAAGAATAGAATTACCATATGATACAGCAATCCCTCTACTGGGCATATACCCAGACAAAACCATAAATCAAAAAGAGACATTCACCACAATGTTCATTGCATCACTATTTACACTATCCAGGAAATGGAAGCAACCTAAATGCCCACAGACAGACGAATGCATAAAGATGTGGTACATATATAAAATGGAATATTACTAAGCCATAAAAAGGAATGAAATTGGGACATTTGTAGAGACGTTGATGGATCTAGAGACTGTCATACAGAGTGAAGTAAGTCAGAAAGAGAAAAACAAATCTTGTATATTAATGCATATATGTGGAACCTAGAAAAATTGTACAGATGAACCGTTTTGCAAGGCAGAAATAGAGCAATACATGTATACAACAAACGTATGGACAACAAGGGGGGAAAGCTGTTGGGGATGGTGGTGGGAGGAGTTGAGATATTGGGATTGGTATGTATACATTTATATGTATAAAGTAGATAACCAAAAACAACCTGCTGTATAAAAATATAAAATTAAATTCAAAATAAAAAAATAAAATTAAAAAAAGTAAAACAGAAAAATATTCTTCCCTTCACATACATGTATTTATATGAATAAATTATTTCCATGCTTATATCTGTAAATACACAAAAGAGGAATAAAATCTACCTTGAACCAAAAACGAAAAAAAGATAAAAAAGAACAGAACCCACCAGTTACACAGAGGAAAACCGTTTCAGGGCACTTGCTCCAATTGCAAACAATTCTGAAGTTGGTCAGTGGTGGGGAATCATCTCCCATTCAGCCAGCATGCTCCTCGCAACAAGCGTCCTCACTGCAAAGCTGGTGGACCGTGCCGAGGTATCTGTGAGTAAACGTGGGCCGAGCCCCAGGCCAGCTGCTGCTGAAATGTTCCCACCCTTCCAAGGCTAAACACCTGAATATGTACAAGGACTTGAAAACCTAGAGGAAGGGCCATGGAGCCACATGAGGGACAGCATGCCAGCCGACTTGGTGCCTGCAGGCCAGCCAGGATGGTCCTGGCCCTGGGTGCTCTTCTGGAAGCTCTCCATTTCCCTGCCTGAGATACCCCTGCTGTCCCGACCACCACTGCTTTCTTCCTTCCTCACCTGTGCCCAGGGAGAAATTCCAGCGGCAGGTGTGGGTGACACATCCTCTTCTTTAGCAGGTAGCATCTTGGCAACTGCTGCAGAAAGTCCAGCAGAGCCCCACTCACACTGGGACACCCACAAAGCCGTGGCCTCTCACTCCCTCCCACCAGCCCAGCCCCGAGACTGCTGACAGGGCAGAGAAAATGGCGTCAGGCACAGCTGCAGGGGCTCTTGCTGCCTGGAGCGGTGTTTATATTGATCTCAACCCAGGCACACCTGGGGAGGGCTGGCCGGCACGGTCAGGCTTCCCAAGCCAGCCAATAATCACCCCTCAGGGGCTCACAGTTGCTGAAAATGGAACTTGCTGAATTGGCCAGGTCCAAGGAACAGGTGTGGGCTCCTGAGAGTCAGGATAGACAAGGGGCTGCAGCTCTGGCTTGTTTTCTAATTATATTATCTGGCCCATGAGTGGGAGACAACTTCAAGAAAACCCTCTCCTAATGAGAGGAACCCAGGAGTCAGGGAGAGGAGGGGTGGGTGGTGGTTGGAGACAGAGGCCTGGTGCCCCGGGTGCAGTGGAAGTCTCTGGAAGACCAGGTGGAGGAGGCCGCACAGAGTGATGCCCAGGGTCACAGACCTGTCAGAGCTGCTGTTTGTTAGTTCAAGTCCTGCTCTGAGGTGCTCTGTGTCAGATCTGAGCGACAGGTGAGCTGGGAGTGCTCTGCAATGAGGGCTATGTGCACGGTTCCTGTGTGCCCAGCCCTGCCAAGGTACCTGCAAGGGTAGCTCTGTATCCTGGGAGGGGCCTGACCACGGGAGCCCCATGGACTGCAGAGGACCTGCCCAGGGAATCCCATATCCTGGGAGGGGCCTGAACACGAGAGCCCCGTGGGCTGGGGTGGGGGTAGGGTACCTGCCCAGGTGAGCTCCATATCCTGGGATTGGCCTGACCTCGAGAGCCCCATGGGCTGCTGGAGTCCTGGTAAAGGATGTCAGGACAGTCAGTGAAGCCACTGAGGATATACCTCCAGTAGTTCCTAAATCCTACACCCTGCTGGTCATTCTACCAACCACCAGGACTTGGTATTGTGTATTAGTCTTCACTGATGCCTTCTTTTGTATTCCATTAGTCCCAGAGTCACAAGAAATTTTGGCTTGTGAGTGACAGGACTCAACATACAACTAAAACAATACTTCCAGGCTGTCTTGCCCCAAGGGTTCAAAAATTCCCACACCATCTTTGGGGAAAGCTCAGCTAAAGACCTAAAAGTTCTACCTCTGGAAAAGGAAACACTCCTTCAATATTCAGACGACATTCTGATCGCCAGCCCTACTAAGGAGGCCTCAGAACTACCAAGCCAATAAAGGATAGAAGTTGTCCACGAAAAAGCTCAAGTATCACAGACTACGGTGACCTGCCTGGGCTTCATTCTCACAGAAGGTCGGAGAAGCCCATCCCAGGAAAGGGAAGAAACAATTTACAGCCTTACCCCTTTCTGAAACTAGAAGACAGCTTAGGGGTTCCTGGGGAAGCCAGGGTTTCCTGCCTCTGGATCCCTAACTACAGTCTACTAGCTGGGCCTCTATATGAAACACTGAAAGGAAAAGATGATGATCCTTTTGAATAGAATCCAGAAGTGGCCTTTCAAGAATGGAAAGAGCAGTCAATTCAGACCCTTGCCCTGGAACTCCCTAATTTAGCTAAACCCTTTGACCTTTACATTCCTGGTGAAAGGTGAATCGCCATTGGAGTATTAGTGCAAAAACTGGGACCACTTGAAATGGAACAATGCAAGAATGCCATCCAGGTAGGATAAGCTATGGTCACCAAGGGGCTTGGCCCACCGCCACATCTGGCCAAGATACTGGTGGTATCTGAAAACCTGGAAATCAGCAGCCCAAAAGGCCACCTCCCTTCTAAGGGAAACGGACCCCACGTGGTGATCCTAACCCCCAACCATGCCCTGAAGTTGCAGGGTTTGCTCCGTGGGCACACTGACCTCGATTGAGGAGGCCCTCCAACTCCAACCTCCAGAGAGATAACCGGGGGCAACGGGGCACCATGACGACCCGTGTGACCATCACTTGACCTGGAGTTTCTCTCATAAAACAACAAGAGTGTGTCCCAAAAGAGTAGACTACTGCTTGCAGTACTTACTGTACCCAGAGGGGAGCTAATAATCTTGGCGGGGGAACCGTATATCATGCTGTCACCATAGAAAAGCCTACAGACACCCTGATGATGGTGGCCAATAAGACCGGCTGGACTCCTGTTTACTTCCAAAGGCTCTTGACTCAGTGACCATCATGATCCTTCATCACCACTGACCCTGGACTGTCTGGGAGCTGAGCGGGCAGGATCCTGACACCTGGTGCTGTTTTTACGTTAATTCAGGGGCCTAATGGAAGAAAGCGCAGACTGTTGGTCAGAGCATCTAGGCTGGCAGAAACGGTCAGTCAGAGCATCTAGGCTGGCAGAAACGGTCAGCCTAAGGTGGCCGAACAAATGTGGGGCGGAGTGAAACTGGACCTCACAGCGCCACTGCACATCTCCTTTCTGGACCCTTAAAGGTCATTAGAATCTATAACACTTCCAATACTGGTGCTCAGGTGGACGAGCAGGGAGGCAGGAGGCCTGGGGACAATCAACGTCACCTGGAGGCTGCTGGGGAGAAGTTCTGACCCTCGCCCACGGGTATGAAGCCTCCTAACTCAGCACTCAGCAGTTACAGAAGAAGGGTCTGCACCCGCAGCACTCCAAGAATGAGGAAAGGGACAAAAGGCAGAAGAGAAGTTTGTCCCAGGCAAAGCCCCTTAAAAATGCCTGGGAGATAAAAATAGAATCTGGGCAATAAAATAAAGTCTAACCATTTTTATCCTTTGTGCTTTGTCTAATTTCAGGTGCTCCTAGTGTCCCGCATACAGAGGTTCCACACCCGGCACTTCAGACCAGATTTCCTAGAGCAGAATGGCTCGATGACACTTCAGCTCCTGGGGCCCAGTTCAGACTCCGTGACATAGAGCCTGAGCTGCAGCCAACCAGGTCCTCGAGAGCTCAGCCCCCTCCCTCCCAGTGACTCTGACAGGATCTCTACACAGCAGCCCAGCCCACAGCCCACAGGGTAGCACCTCTCCATTCTCTGATCAAAATATAAAGTTTCCTTTGCTTTTGAACCAAACTCAGTCTCGATCTATTGGCTCCAATGACACTGGGCAGGGGGACACTTGTTGGCGTCCACTCTGGAGGATCAGTAACAGAAATTGAGAACATTGTAACTTCAATGAACAGATGTGTGAGCCAAACTGTAATTAACATAGAACAGTGTATAAGGCTCGGGTAAAATAAGATGTTTCTAACACTTCCATTTGATATTTCCATCACTTTCTTATAAGCAAGTTCAGTGAAAAGGTTTGTCTTCTTTGTCAGGTCAATATTAGAGAAACAAAGTGATTTCTTTCCAAGGATGTACATCTAATAATCTTGGTTAAAGCTTCAATCTTGTTTTAAATGCTTTTGCATTGAAAATGATACCTCTCTTTCAGCTCCCCCATTTCTGAGAAGCATAAAATCTTATAATTTATTATTACCAAAGGGAAATGGTAGGAGGAGGGATAAATTAACAGTTTGGGATTAACACATACACACTGCTATGTATGAAATCATCAGCAAGGAACTACTGTATAGCACAGGGAACTACACTCAATATTTTGCAATAACCTATAAGGGGAAATGATCTGAAAAAGAATAGATATTTTTATTGACATCATCCATCAATGACAGTAAAAATGGAATCTAAGGGAAGACAGTGGTGAGTGCTTCTGACCCTGAAGACTTCAATCATCTAAAGTTTGGACTCTGCCTACTTCCCAAGGCCCTTAATGAACATATGTGTAGCCGTAGCTTAAAAAATTCCCCAGTTTGGGTTGCGGAGAGACACTGATATTTAAAATCCCCTGGTGTTCTCCTCACATGAATGGGACCCTTCCTACACCTAAAACATGCCTGTCACACCCGGAGGATGGTATACCGTCTGATCGGGAAAAGTTTGGAAAAGGCATCTCATCTCCTCATCTCTTGGTGCTAGGGTTCACCACTCCAGCGTCTTTACTAACAGTCTCCCCACTTGGAGATGTCAGCACTGTCAACATCCTGTTGCATACAGTTTGGAATTTGTCCAGAGGATGAAGCAGAAGGAGGAGGAACAATGAGAGACAAGTCCTAGGTGTTCGGACAGGCACATGCCACTCTAATTTCCAATCAGGAAGACGAATTGACCAAAGGCTAGGGTTGCCCATGGAAACAGAATAGGGCTTGAGGAATCCTGATGCTTTGTGGCCAGTTCCCATAAACACAAGTTGGAAAATGGAACTCAGGGGCACTAAAATTCACGAAACTGCAGAATTGAAAATATCTATCACTGAAAAATGTCTTGAGGAAAGTCAGAGAAAAGGACTTGTAAGCAACGGAGAATGGCAGGAAAGGGATTGGAAGAGGTAGAAAGGACTCGCCATTAAGCACAAGAAAAGGGGCTGAACATTGCCAACATTGCAGTTGGCCAAAAAGGGTGTATGCGTCTTTTTCTGTATATATTCAAGAAAAGGGCATACACTTTTTTAGCCAACCAAACAGGTGGGCACTGGAAATCAATACTACAAAACATATCACTTTGCATCAGTCAGAAGAGCCGTCCTCATAAAGTGTAAACACCAGAAATGCAGGACAGGGCAAGGAGAAAAGGGAGCCCTGTGAGTCTTATAGTGGAAATGTATATTGCCAACGGTCACTCTGGATAAGTCTATTGTGTTTACTAAAGCATCTAAAAAATGAGCTACCGAGCACAGGGCACTTGCACTCATGGACGTATATCTTGGGAAAAACAAAAATCGAGAGGACACAGGCACCCCAATGTTTACCACCTCTCTGTTTAAAAGATCCTCGACTAGGATATAACTTAAAGTATCTGCAGAGAAAAAACGGACAGAGATGTGGTGCTTATGTAGAGTGGAATATTACTCAGCCTGGAAATCAATGAAATACGGCCAGTTATAACAACTCAAGAGGAGTTACGTGTGATCATTCGAAGTCACATAATTCAAAAAGAAAAAGACATAAGATATCACTAATACATGGAATGTTAACATGGCTACACATGAACTGAATTACAAAAGAGAAGAGGGTTTCAAATTAAGAAAACCAACTTATGCTTCCTTAAGGGGAAAGGTGAGTTGGGGTGCTGCATAAAACCAGAGGCTGAAATTAGCACAGATACCATTCCATAAGCCAAATATGTAATAGTCAAGACCTACCCCTTGCTCAACGAAATGGACTCCACACGCCATATTCAATGCCTAAGAATATACCGGATTAGTAAGAATCTTAAAACCCATGGACTTATATGTCTCCGTAACAGAATCAAGCGCGTGTACAGGGGCATAAACGAAGCAGTGAAAATCCGATAAATCCCATTATTAAAATAAATTTTAAAAACAAAACACAATGACAGTGAAATAGGAAGCAATTCTTAAATAATTCACTCAGGGCATGTGATGCAACCTGGATTTACCACATCTACACCCAGAGCTGGTTGAGACATAAGGCTGGACACTTCAGGCTGATAGCATTGGTGAGTTTCGGTGAACAAATGCAGATCCTTTGAAGTCACACTGCATGGTACCCAATCCAAGGGTCCCAACTCTCCAGGTTCAAGGGATTCTTTCTTCAGCTAAAACATGCATGGGAAACGGCGAGTATGGTCCACCGTGTGATTAGGAAACGATTTAAAATGCATCTCAGTTTTCGTATCCTGGTCCTCGGGTTCACCATTCCAGACGGTTTACTAACACTCTCCCCGTTTGGAGAGTCAGTGCCTTTAACCTCCTGTTTGGCACAACTTGCAATTTCTGCGCAAGATGAACAGGAATAGGGAGAACCAATGAGAGACTAGCTATAGGTGTCTGCACGGACAAATGTAAGGCTCATTTCCCACCAAGAAGAGGAATTAACCAAAGGCTCAGCATGCCGTGCCGGAAACAGATTAGGGCCTGAAGCAATCCTGCGGTTTTGTGCCCAGCTCACAAGAAAGCGAGTTGAAGAAAGGAGCTCAGGGGCACTGTAATTCACAAACCTGCAGAGTTATAAATGACAGCTATCCTCCAAAAATATATTGAAGTAAGCCTGCGAAGGGGACTTGAAAGTGGGACAGAATTTCAGGAAAACGATTGCAGGGGGTAGACTGGAATTTCCCAGAAAGCATAGGAAAAGAGGCAGAACGTCGACAATGGTGCACTTGGCCAAAAAGGGCGTATGCATTTTTTCCTGAATATATTCAGGAAAAAACGCATACGCCCTTTTTCGCAAACCAAGCAAGCCTGTAAAGGAAATCTGCACTACAATGAAGTCTAACTGCCCCCTGGGCAAAAGGGCCATCTGAAAAAAGTGTAAAATCCAGAAAGGTAGGACAGGATATGGAGAACAGGGAGCCTTGTTATGCTGATTCGCAGGATGTAAATTGCCAACAGCCATCCTGGAGAAGTGTATGGTGTTTCCTGAAACCCATAAGAAACAAAGCAACACAGCCTATGGCACTTCCACTTATGGTCCCAAAGATTACGGAAATTAAAATCAAAAACAGAGAGCCACCCCAAAGTTTGGGACGGCTGTGTTCCCAAGAAGCTCGTCTACAGTACCAGGTAAATATCCCAGAAAGCAAAAAATGGATAAATAATTTGTGGCACGTACGTGCAATGCAATATCACTCAGCAATGAAATCTGTGTCATCAGGCCCGTAGCGGCATAGTGAGTGGATGCAGGTACGGTGATTCTACGTGAACTACCTCACACAGAAAAAGAAACATCATAAGATATCACTAATACACGGAATGTAAACATGACTACACATGAAGTGAATTACAAAACAGAACAGGGTCTCAAATTTAGAAAACCAACTAGTGCTTGCTTATGGGGAAAGGTGCCTTGCGGTGCTGCATAAAACCAGAGACTGAAATTAGCACAGATAACATTCCATAAGCCAAATATGTAATAGACAAGACCTACACCTTGCTCAACGAAATGGACTCAACATCACATATTCAACGCCTAGGAATATACCTGACTAGGAAGAATCTTAAAACCCATGGATTTATATGTCTCCGTAAGAGAATCAAGCGTGTGTACAGCGGCATAAACGCAGCAGTGAAAATCTGATAAATCCCATTATGAAAATAAATTTCAAAAACAAAACACAAAGACAGTGAAATAGAGAGCAATTCTTAAATAATTCACTCAGGGCATGTGATGCAACCGGGATTGACCACATCTACACCCAGAGCTGGTTGAGACATAAGGCTGGACACTTCAGGCTGATAGCATTGGTGAGTTTCGGTGAGCAAATGCAGACCCTTTGAAGTCATACTGCATGGTACCCATTCCATGGCTCCCAACTCTCCAGGTTCAAGGGATTCTTCCTCCAGCTAAAACATGCATGGGAAACACAGAGTATCGTCCACCGTGTGATTGGGAGACGATTTAAAATGCATCTCAGTTTTCGATTCCTGGTCCTCGGGTTCACCATTCCAGATGCTTTACTAACACTCTCCCCGCTTGGAGAGTCAGTGCCTTTAACCTCGTCTTTGGCACAGCTTGCAATTTCTGTGCAAGATGAACAGGAATAGGGAGAACCAATGAGAGACTAGCTGTAGGTGTCTGCACGGGCAAATGTAACGCTCATTTCCCACCAGGAAGAGGAATTAAACAAAGGCTCAGTGTGCCCTGCCGGAAACAGATTAGGTCCTGAAGCAATCCTGCGGTTTTGTGCCCAGCTCACAAGAAAGCGAGTTGAAGAAAGGAGCTCAGGGGCACTGTAATTCACAAACCTGCAGAGTTATAAATGACAGCTATCCTCCAAAAATATATTGAAGTAAGCCTGCGAAGGGGACTTGAAATCGGGGCAGAATTTCAGGAAAACGATTGCAGGGGGTAGACTGGAATTGCCCTGAAACATAGGAAAAGAGGCACAACGTCGACAATGAGGCACTTGGCCAAAAAGGGCGTATGCATTTTTTCCTGAATATATTCAGGAAAAAACGCGTACGCCCTTTTTGGCCAACCAAGCAAGCCTGTAAAGGAAATCTGCACTACAATAAAGTCTCACTGCCCCCCGGGCAAAAGGGCCATCTGAATAAAGTGTAAAATCCAGAAAGGTAGGACAGGATATGGAGAACAGGGAGCCTTGTTATGCTGATTGGCAGGATGTAAATTGCCAGCAGCCACCCTGGAGAAGTGTATGGTGTTTCCTGAAACACGTAAGAAAGAAAGCAACACAGCCTATGGCACTTCCACTTATGGTCCTATAGCTTACGGAAATTAAAATCAAAAACAGACAGCCACCCCAATATTTGGGACGGCTGTGTTCACAAGAAGCTCGTCTACAGTATCAGGTAAATATCCCAGAAAGCAAAAAATGGATAAAGAAGTTGTGGCACGTACGTACAATGCAATATCACTCAGCAATGAAATCTGTGTCATCAGGCCCGTAGCGGCATAGTCAGTGGATGCAGATACGGTGATTCTACGTGAACTACGTCACACAGAAAAAGAAACATCATAAGATATCACTAATACACGGAATGAAAACTTGACTACACATGAACTGAATTACAAAACAGAACAGGGTCTCAAATTTAGAAAACCAACTAGTGCTTGCTTATGGGGAAAGGTGCGTTGGGGTGCTGCATAAAACCAGAGACTGAAATTAGCACAGATAACTTTCCATAAGCCAAATATGTAATAGACAAGACCTACTCCTTGCTCAACGAAATGGACCCAACACCACATATTCAACGCCTAGGAATATACCTGACTAGGAAGAATCTTAAAACCCATGGATATATATGTCTCCGTAAGAGAATCAAGCGTGTGTACAGCGGCCGAAATGCAGCAGTGAAAATCCGATAAATCCCATTATCAAAATAAATTTCGAAAACAAAACACAAAGACAGTGAAATAGAGAGCAATTCTTAAATAATTCACTCAGGGCATGTGATGCAACCGGGATTGACCACATCTACACCCAGAGCTGGTTGAGACATAAGGCTGGACACTTCAGGCTGATAGCATTGGTGAGTTTCGGTGAGCAAATGCAGACCCTTTGAAGTCATACTGCATGGTACCTATTCCATGGGTCCCAACTCTTCAGGTTCAAGGGATTCTTCCTCCAGCTAAAACATGCATGGGAATCCCACAGTATGGTCCACCGTGTGATTGGGAAACGATTTAAAATGCATCTCAGTTTTCGTATCCTGGTCCTCGGGTTCACCATTCCAGATGCTTTACTAACACTCTCCCTGATTGGAGAGTCAGTGCCTTTAACCTCCTGTTTGGCACAGCTTGCAATTTCTGTGCAATATGAACAGGAATAGGGAGAACCAATGAGAGACTAGCTGTAGGTGTCTGCACGGGCAAATGAAACGCTCATTGCCGACCAGGAAGAGGAATTAAACAAAGGCTCAGTGTGCCCTGCCGGAAACAGATTAGGGCCTGAAGCAATCCTGCGGTTTTGTGCCCAGCTCACAAGAAAGCGAGTTGAAGAAAGGAGCTCAGGGGCACTGTAATTCACAAACCTGCAGAGTTATAAATGACAGCTATCCTCCAAAAATATATTGAAGTAAGCCTGCGAAGGGGACTTGAAAGTGGGACAGAATTTCAGGAAAACGATTGCAGGGGGTAGACTGGAATTTCCCAGAAAGCATAGGAAAAGAGGCAGAACGTCGACAATGATGCACTTGGCCAAAAAAGGCGTATGCGTTTTTTCCTGAATATATTCAGGAAAATACGCATACGCCCTTTTTCGCAAACCAAGCAAGCCTGTAAAGGAAATCTGCACTACAATGAAGTCTAACTGCCCCCTGGGCAAAAGGGCCATCTGAAAAAAGTGTAAAATCCAGAAAGGTAGGACAGGATATGGAGAACAGGGAGCCTTGTTATGCTGATTGGCAGGATGTAAATTGCCAACAGCCATCCTGGAGAAGTGTATGGTGTTTCCTGAAACCCATAAGAAACAAAGCAACACAGCCTATGGCACTTCCACTTATGGTCCCAAAGATTACGGAAATTAAAATCAAAAACAGAGAGCCACCCCAAAGTTTGGGACGGCTGTGTTCCCAAGAAGCTCGTCTACAGTACCAGATAAATATCCCAGAAAGCAAAAAATGGATAAATAATTTGTGGCACGTACGTGCAATGCAATATCACTCAGCAATGAAATCTGTGTCATCAGGCCCGTAGCGGCATAGTGAGTGGATGCAGGTACGGTGATTCTACGTGAACTACCTCACACAGAAAAAGAAACATCATAAGATATCACTAATACACGGAATGTAAACATGACTACACATGAAGTGAATTACAAAACAGAACAGGGTCTCAAATTTAGAAAACCAACTAGTGCTTGCTTATGGGGAAAGGTGCCTTGCGGTGCTGCATAAAACCAGAGACTGAAATTAGCACAGATAACATTCCATAAGCCAAATATGTAATAGACAAGACCTACACCTTGCTCAACGAAATGGACTCAACACCACATATTCAACGCCTAGGAATATACCTGACTAGGAAGAATCTTAAAACCCATGGATTTATATGTCTCCGTAAGAGAATCAAGCGTGTGTACAGCGGCATAAGCGCAGCAGTGAAAATCTGATAAATCCCATTATGAAAATAAATTTCAAAAACAAAACACAAAGACAGTGAAATAGAGAGCAATTCTTAAATAATTCACTCAGGGCATGTGATGCAACCGGGATTGACCACATCTACACCCAGAGCTGGTTGAGACATAAGGCTGGACACTTCAGGCTGATAGCATTGGTGAGTTTCGGTGAGCAAATGCAGACCCTTTGAAGTCATACTGCATGGTACCCATTCCATGGGTCCCAACTCTCCAGGTTCAAGGGATTCTTCCTCCAGCTAAAACATGCATGGGAAACACAGAGTATCATCCACCGTGTGATTGGGAGACGATTTAAAATGCATCTCAGTTTTCGATTCCTGGTCCTCGGGTTCACCATTCCAGATGCTTTACTAACACTCTCCCCGCTTGGAGAGTCAGTGCCTTTAACCTCGTCTTTGGCACAGCTTGCAATTTCTGTGCAAGATGAACAGGAATAGGGAGAACCAATGAGAGACTAGCTGTAGGTGTCTGCACGGGCAAATGTAACGCTCATTTCCCACCAGGAAGAGGAATTAAACAAAGGCTCAGTGTGCCCTGCCGGAAACAGATTAGGGCCTGAAGCAATCCTGCGGTTTTGTGCCCAGCTCACAAGAAAGCGAGTTGAAGAAAGGAGCTCAGGGGCACTGTAATTCACAAACCTGCAGAGTTATAAATGACAGCTATCCTCCAAAAATATATTGAAGTAAGCCTGCGAAGGGGACTTGAAATCGGGGCAGAATTTCAGGAAAACGATTGCAGGGGGTAGACTGGAATTGCCCTGAAACATAGGAAAAGAGGCACAACGTCGACAATGATGCACTTGGCCAAAAACGGCGTATGCATTTTTTCCTGAATATATTCAGGAAAAAACGCGTACGCCCTTTTTGGCCAACCAAGCAAGCCTGTAAAGGAAATCTGCACTACAATAAAGTCTCACTGCCCCCCGGGCAAAAGGGCCATCTGAATAAAGTGTAAAATCCAGAAAGGTAGGACAGGATATGGAGAACAGGGAGCCTTGTTATGCTGATTGGCAGGATGTAAATTGCCAGCAGCCACCCTGGAGAAGTGTATGGTGTTTCCTGAAACCCGTAAGAAAGAAAGCAACACAGCCTATGGCACTTCCACTTATGGTCCTATAGCTTACGGAAATTAAAATCAAAAACAGACAGCCACCCCAATATTTGGGACGGCTGTGTTCACAAGAAGCTCGTCTACAGTATCAGGTAAATATCCCAGAAAGCAAAAAATGGATAAAGAAGTTGTGGCACGTACGTACAATGCAATATCACTCAGCAATGAAATCTGTGTCATCAGGCCCGTAGCGGCATAGTGAGTGGATGCAGGTACGGTGATTCTACGTGAACTACGATACACAGAAAAAGAAACATCATAAGATATCACTAATACACGGAATGTAAACTTGACTACACATGAACTGAATTACAAAACAGAACAGGGTCTCAAATTTAGAAAACCAACTAGTGCTTGCTTATGGGAATAGTTGCCTTGGGGTGCTGCATAAAACCAGAGACTGAAATTAGCACAGATAACTTTCCATAAGCCAAATATGTAATAGACAAGACCTACTCCTTGCTCAACGAAATGGACCCAACACCACATATTCAATGCCTAGGAATATACCTGACTAGGAAGAATCTTAAAACCCATGGATATATATGTCTCCGTAAGAGAATCAAGCGTGTGTACAGCGGCCGAAACGCAGCAGTGAAAATCCGATAAATCCCATTATCAAAATAAATTTCGAAAACAAAACACAAAGACAGTGAAATAGAGAGCAATTCTTAAATAATTCACTCAGGGCATGTGATGCAACCGGGATTGACCGCATCTACACCCAGAGCTGGTTGAGACATAAGGCTGGACACTTCAGGCTGATAGCATTGGTGAGTTTCGGTGAGCAAATGCAGACCCTTTGAAGTCATACTGCATGGTACCCATTCCTTGGGTCCCAACTCTCCAGGTTCAAGGGATTCTTCCTGCAGCTAAAACATGCATGGGAAACCCAGAGTATCGTCCACCGTGTGATTGGGAAACGATTTAAAATGCATCTCAGTTTTCGTATCCTGGTCCTCTGGTTCAACATTCCAGATGCTTTACTAACACTCTCCCCGCTTGGAGTGTCAGTGCCTTTAACCTCCTCCTTGGCACAGCTTGCAATTTCTGTGCAAGATGAACAGGAATAGGGAGAACCAATGAGAGACTAGCTGTAGGTGTCTGCACGGGCAAATGTAATGTTCATTGCCCACCAGGAAGAGGAATTAAACAAAGGCTCAGCGTGCCCTGCTGAAAACAGATTAGGGCCTGAAGCAATCCTGCGGTTTTGTGCCCAGCTCACAAGAAAGCGAGTTGAAGAAAGGAGCTCAGGGGCACTGTATTTCACAAACCTGCAGAGTTATAAATGACAGCTATCCTCCAAAAATATATTGAAGTAAGCCTGCGAAGGGGACTTGAAAGCGGGGCAGAATTTCAGGAAAACGATTGCAGGGGGTAGACAGGAATTGCCCTGAAAGCATAGGAAAAGAGGCATAACGTCGACAATGATGCACTTGGCCAAAAAGGGCGTATACGTTTTTTCCTGAATGTATTCAGGAAAAAACGCATACGCCCTTTTTGGCCAACCAAGCAAGCCTGTATAGGAAATCTGCACTACAATGAAGTCTCACTGCCCCCCGGGCAAAATGGCCATCTGAAAAAAGTGTAAAATCCAGAAAGATAGGACAGGATATGGAGAACAGGGAGCCTTGTTATGCTGATTGGCAGGATGTAAATTGCCAACAGCCACCCTGGAGAAGTGTATGGTGTTTCCTGAAACACGTAAGAAATAAAGCAACACAGCCTATGGCAATTGCACTTATGGTCCTATTCCTTAGGGAAATTAAAATCAAAAACAGAGAGCCACCCCAAAGTTTGGGACGGCTGTGTTCCCAAGAAGCTCGTCTACAGTACCAGGTAAACATCCCAGAAAGCAAAAAATGGATAAAGAAGTTGTGGCACGTACGTTCAATGCAGTATCACTCAGCAATGAAATCTGTGTCATCAGGCCCGTAGCGGCATAGTGAGTGGATGCAGGTACGGTGATTCTACGTGAACTACGTCACACAGAAAAAGAAACATCATAAGATATCACTAATGCACGGAATGTAAACTTGACTACACATGAACTGAATTACAAAACAGAACAGGGTCTCAAATTTAGAAAACCAACTAGTGCTTGCTTATGGGGAAAGGTGTGTTGGGGTGCTGCATAAAACCAGAGACTGAAATTAGCACAGATAACATTCCATAAGCCAAATATGTAATAGACAAGGCCTACTCCTTGCTCAACGAAATGGACTCAACACCACATATTCAACGCCTAGGAATATACCTGACTAGGAAGAATCTTAAAACCCATGGATATATATGTCTCCGTAAGAGAATCAAGCGTGTGTACAGCGGCCGAAACGCAGCAGTGAAAATCCGATAAATCCCATTATCAAAATAAATTTCGAAACAAAACACAAAGACAGTGAAATAGAGAGCAATTCTTAAATAATTCACTCAGGGAATGTGATGCAACCGGGATTGACCACATCTACACCCAGAGCTGGTTGACACATAAGGCTGGACACTTCAGGCTGATAGCATTGGTGAGTTTCGGTGAGCAAATGCAGACCCTTTGAAGTCATACTGCATGGTACCTATTCCATGGGTCCCAACTCTTCAGGTTCAAGGGATTCTTCCTCCAGCTAAAATATGCATGGGAAACCCAGAGTATCGTCCACCGTGTGATTGGGAAACGATTTAAAATGCATCTCAGTTTTCGTATCCTGGTCCTCGGGTTCACCATTCCAGATGCTTTACTAACACTCTCCCTGCTCGGAGAGTCAGTGCCTTTAACCTCCTGTTTGGCACAGCTTGCAATTTCTGTGCAAGATGAACAGGAATAGGGAGAACCAATGAGAGACTAGCTGTAGGTGTCTGCACGGGCAAATGTAACGCTCATTGCCCACCAGGAAGAGGAATTAACCAAAGGCTCAGCATGCCCTGCCGGAAACAGATTAGGGCCTGAAGCAATCCTGCGGTTTTGTGCCCAGCTCACAAGAAAGCGAGTTGAAGACAGGAGCTCAGGGGCACTGTAATTCACAAACCTGCAGAGTTATAAATGACAGCTATCCTCCAAAAATATATTGAAGTAAGCCTGCGAAGGGGACTTGAATGCAGGGCAGAATTTCAGGAAAACGATTGCAGGGGGTAGACTGGAATTGCCCTGAAAGCATAGGAAAAGAGGCACAACGTCGACAATGATGCACTTGGCCAAAAAGGGCGTATGCGTTTTTTCCTGAATATATTCAGGAAAAAACGCATATGCCCTTTTTGGCCAACCAAGCAAGCCTGTAAAGGAAATCTGCACTACAATGAAGTCTCACTGCCCCCCGGGCAAAAGGGCCATCTGAAAAAAAGTGTAAAATCCAGAAAGGTAGGACAGGATATGGAGAACAGGGAGCCTTGTTATGCTGATTGGCAGGATGTAAATTGCCAGCAGCCACCCTGGAGAATTGTATGGTGTTTCCTGAAACACGTAAGTAACAAAGCAACACAGCCTATGGCACTTCCACATATGGTCCTATAGCTTACGGAAATTAAAATCAAAAACAGACAGCCACCCCAATATTTGGGACGGCTGGGTTCACAAAAAGCTCGTCTACAGTATCAGGTAAATATCCCAGAAAGCAAAAAATGGATAAAGAAGTTGTTGCACGTACGTACAATGCAATATCACTCAGCAATGAAATCTGTGTCATCAGGCCCGTAGCGGCATAGTGAGTGGATGCAGGTACGGTGATTCTACGTGAACTACGTCACACAGAAAAAGAAACATCATAAGATATCACTAATACACGGAATGTAAACTTGACTACACATGAACTGAATTACAAAACAGAACAGGGTCTCAAATTTAGAAAACCAACTAGTGCTTGCTTATGGGGAAAGGTGCCTTGGGGTGCTGCATAAAACCAGAGACTGAAATTAGCACAGATAACTTTCCATAAGCCAAATATGTAATAGACAAGACCTACTACTTGCTCAACGAAATGGACACAACACCACATATTTAACGCCTAGGAATATACCTGACTAGGAAGAATCTTAAAACCCATGGATATATATGTCTCCGTAAGAGAATCAAGCGTGTATACAGTGGGCGAAACGCAGCAGTGAAAATTCGATAAATCCCATTATAAAATAAATTTCGAAAACAAAACACAAAGACAGTGAAATAGAGAGCAATTCTTAAATAATTCACTCAGGGCATGTGATGCAACCGGGATTTACCACATCTACACCCAGAGCTGGTTGAGACATAAGGCTGGACACTTCAGGCTGATAGCATTGGTGAGTTTCGGTGAGCAAATGCAGACCCTTTGAAGTCATACTGCATGGTACCCATTCCATGGGTCCCAACTCTCCAGGTTCAAGGGATTCTTCCTCCAGCTAAAACATGCATGGGAAACCCAGAGTATCATCCACCGTGTGATTTGGAAACGATTTAAAATGCATCTCAGTTTTCGTATCCTGGTTCTCGGGTTCACCATTCCAGATGCTTTACTAACACTCTCCCCGCTTGGAGAGTCAGTGCGTTTAACCTCCTGTTTGGAACACCTTGCAATTTATGTGCAAGATGAACAGGAATAGGGAGAACCAATGAGAGACTAGCTGTAGGTGTCTGCACGGGCAAATGTAACGCTCATTGCCCACCAGGAAGAGGAATTAAACAAAGGCCCAGTGTGCCCTGCTGGAAACAGATTAGGGCCTGAAGCAATCCTTCGGTTTTGTGCCCAGCTCACAAGAAAGCGAGTTGAAGAAAGGAGCTCAGGGGCACTGTAATTCACAAACCTGCAGAGTTATAAATGACAGCTATCTTCCAAAAGTATATTGAAGTAAGCCTGCGTAGGGGACTTGAAAGCGGGGCAGAATTTCAGGAAAACGATTGCAGGGGGTAGACTGGAATTGCCCTGAAAGCATAGGAAAAGAGGCACAACGTCGACAATGATGCACTTGGCCAAAAAGGGCGTATGCGTTTTTTCCTGAATATATTCAGGAAAAAACGCATATGCCCTTTTTGGCCAACCAAGCAAGTCTGTAAAGGAAATCTGCACTACAATGAAGTCTCACTGCCCCCCGGGCAAAAGGGCCATCTGAAAAAAAGTGTAAAATCCAGAAAGGTAGGACAGGATATGGAGAACAGGGAGCCTTGTTATGCTGATTGGCAGGATGTAAATTGCCAACAGCCACACTGGAGAATTGTATGGTGTTTCCTGAAACACATAAGAAATAAAGCAACACAGCCTATGGCAATTGCACTTATGGTCCTATTCCTTAGGGAAATTAAAATCAAAAAGAGAGAGTCACCCCAAAGTTTGGGACGGCTGTGTTCCCAAGAAGCTCGTCTACAGTACCAGGTAAATATCCCAGAAAGCAAAAAATGGATAAAGAAGTTGTGGCACGTACGTGCAATGCAATATCACTCAGCAATGAAATCTGTGTCATCAGGCCCGTAGCGGCATAGTGAGTGGATGCAGGTACGGTGATTCTACGTGAACTACGTCACACAGAAAAAGAAACATCATAAGATATCACTAATACACGGAATGTAAACTTGACTACACATGAACTGAATTACAAAACAGAACAGGGTCTCAAATTTAGAAAACCAACTAGTGCTTGCTTATGGGGAAAGGTGCCTTGGGGTGCTGCATAAAACCAGAGACTGAAATTAGCACAGATAACATTCCGTAAGCCAAATATGTAATAGACAAGACCTACTCCTTGCTCAACGAAATGGACTCAACACCACATATTCAACGCCTAGGAATATACCTGACTAGGAAGAATCTTAAAACCCATGGATATATATGTCTCCGTAAGAGAACCAAGCATGTGTACAGCGGCCGATACGCAGCAGTGAAAATCCGATAAATCCCATTATCAAAATAAATTTCGAAAACAAAACACAAAACAGTGAAATCGAGGGCAATTCTTAACTAATTCACACAGGGCATGTGATGCAACCGGGATTGACCACATCTACACCCAGAGCTGGTTGAGACATAAGGCTGGACACTTCAGGCTGATAGCATTGGTGAGTTTCGGTGAGCAAATGCAGACCCTTTGAAGTCATACTGCATGGTACCCATTCCAAGGGTCCCAACTCTCCAGGTTCAAGGCATTCTTCCTCCAGCTAAAACATGCATGGGAAACCCAGAGTATCGTCCACCGTGTGATTGGGAAACGATTTAAAATGCATCTCAGTTTTCGTATCCTGGTCCTCGGGTTCACCATTCCAGATGCTTTACTATCACTCTCCCCACTTGGAGAGTCAGTGCCTTTAACCTCCTGTTTGGCACAGCTTGCAATTTCTGTGCAACATGAACAGGAATAGGGAGAACCAATGAGAGACTAGCTGTAGGTGTCTGCATGGGCAAACGTAACGCTCATTTCCCACCAGGAAGAGGAATTAACCAAAGGCTCAGCATGCCCTGCTGGAAACCGATTAGGGCCTGAAGCAATCCTGCGGTTTTGTGCCCAGCTCACAAGAAAGCGAGTTGAAGAAAGGAGCTCAGGGGCACTGTAATTCATAAACCTGCAGAGTTATAAATGACAGCTATCCTCCAAAAATATATTGAAGTAAGCCTGCGAAGGGGACTTGAAAGCGGGGCTGAATTTCAGGAAAACGATTGCAGGGGGTAGACTGGAATTGCCCTGAAAGCATAGGAAAAGAGGCAGAACGTCGACAATGATGCAGTTGGCCAAAAAGGGCGTATGCGTTTTTTCCTGAATATATTCAGGAAAAAACGCATACGCCCTTTTTGGCCAACCAAGCAAGCCTGTAAAGGAAATCTGCACCACAATGAAGTCTCACTGCCCCCCGGGCAAAAGGGCCATCTGAAAAAAGTGTAAAATCCAGAAATGTAGGACAGGATATGGAGAACAGGGAGCCTTGTCATGCTGATTGGCAGGATGTAAATTGCCAGCAGCCACCCTGGAGAAGTGTATGGTGTTTCCTGAAACACGTAAGAAACAAAGCAACACAGCCTATGGCACTTCCACTTATGGTCCTATAGCTTACGGAAATTAAAATCAAAAACAGACAGCCACCCCAATATTTGGGACGGCTGTGTTCACAAGAAGCTCGTCTACAGTATCAGGTAAATATCCCAGAAAGCAAAAAATGGATAAAGAAGTTGTGGCACGTACGTGCAATGCAATATCACTCAGCAATGAAATCTGTGTCATCAGGCCCATAGCGGCATAGTGAGTGGATGCAGGTACGGTGATTCTACGTGAACTACGTCACACAGAAAAAGAAACATCATAAGATATCACTAATACACGGAATGTAAACTTGACTACACATGAACTGAATTACAAAACAGAACAGAGTCTCAAATTTAGAAAACCAACTAGTGCTTGCTTATGGGGAAAGGTGCGTTGGGGTGCTGCATAAAACCAGAGACTGAAATTAGCACAGATAACATTCCATAAGCCAAATATGTAATAGACAAGACCTACTCCTTGCTCAACGAAATGGACTCAACACCACATATTCAACGCCTAGGAATATACCTGACTAGGAAGAATCTTAAAACCCATGGATATATATATCTCCGTAAGAGAATCAAGCGTGTGTACAGCGGCGGAAATGCAGCAGTGAAAATCCGATAAAGACCATTATCAAAATAAATTTCGAAAACAAAACACAAAGACAGTGAAATAGAGAGCAATTCTTAAATAATTCACTCAGGGCATGTGATGCAACCGGGATTGACCACATCTACACCCAGAGCTGGTTGAGACATAAGGCTGGACACTTCTGGCTGATAGCACTGGTGAGTTTCGGTGAGGAAATGCAGACCCTTTGAAGTCATACTGCATGGGACCCATTCCATGGTTCCCAACTCTCCAGGTTCAAGGCATTCTTCCTCCAGCTAAAACATGCATGGGAAACCCAGAGTATCGTCCACCGTGTGATTGGGAAACGATTTAAAATGCATCTCAGTTTTCGTATCCTGGTCCTCGGGTTCACCATTCCAGATGCTTTACTAACACTCTCCCCGCTTGGAGAGTCAGTGCCTTTAACCTCCTGTTTGGCACAGCTTGCAATTTCTGTGCAAGATGAACAGGAATAGGGAGAACCAATGAGAGACTAGCTGTAGGTGTCTGCACGGGCAAATGTAACGCTCATTGCCCACCAGGAAGAGGAATTAAACAAAGGCTCAGCGTGCCCTGCTGAAAACAGATTAGGGCCTGAAGCAATCCTTTGGTTTTGTGTCCAGCTCACAAGAAAGCGAGTTGAAGAAAGGAGCTCAGGGGCACTGTAATTCACAAACCTGCAGAGTTATAAATGACAGCTCTCCTCCAAAAATATATTGAAGTAAGCCTGCGAAGGGGACTTGAAAGCGGGGCAGAATTTCAGGAAAACGATTGCAGGGGGTAGACTGGAATTGCCCTGAAAGCATAGGAAAAGAGGCAGAACATCGACAAAGATGCACTTGGCCAAAAAGGGCGCATGCGTTTTCTCCTGAATATATTCAGGAAAAAACGCATACGCCCTTTTTGGCCAACCAATCAAGCCTGTAAAGGAAATCTGCACTACAATGAAGTCTCACTGCCCCCCGGGCAAAAAGGCCATCTGAAAAAAGTGTAAAATCCAGAAAGGTAGGACAGGATATGGAGAACAGGGAGCCTTGTTATGCTGATTGGCAGGATGTAAATTGCCAGCAGCCACCCTGGAGAAGTGTATGGTGTTTCCTGAAACACGTAAGAAACAGAGCAACACAGCCTATGGCACTTCCACTTATGGTCCTATAGCTTACGGAAATTAAAATCAAAAACAGACAGCCACCCCAATATTTGGGACGGCTGTGTTCACAAGAAGCTCGTCTACAGTATCAGGTAAATATCCCAGAAAGCAAAAAATGGATAAAGAAGTTGTGGCACGTACGTACAATGCAATATCACTCAGCAATGAAATCTGTGTCATCAGGCCCGTAGCGGCATAGTGAGTGGATGCAGGTACGGTGATTCTACGTGAACTACGTCACACAGAAAAAGAAACATCATAAGATATCACTAATGCACGGAATGTAAACTTGACTACACATGAACTGAATTACAAAACAGAACAGGGTCTCAAATTTAGAAAATCAACTAGTGCTTGCTTATGGGGAAAGGTGCGTTGGGGTGCTGCATAAAACCAGAGACTGAAATTAGCACAGATAACTTTCCATAAGCCAAATATGTA
This sequence comes from Phocoena phocoena, assembly GCF_963924675.1. Lineage (NCBI taxonomy): Eukaryota > Metazoa > Chordata > Mammalia > Artiodactyla > Phocoenidae > Phocoena > Phocoena phocoena. The sequence continues at coordinate 3,449 of NW_027077584.1, read as the reverse complement.
ATAGAAAAGACCTACTCCTTGCTCAAAGAAATGGACCCAACACCACATATTCAACCCCTACGAATATACCTGACTAGGAAGAATCTTAAAACCCATGGATATATATGTCTCCGTAAGAGAATCAAGCGTGTGTACAGCGGCCGAAACGCAGCAGTGAAAATCCGATAAATCCCATTATCAAAATAAATTTCGAAAACAAAACACAAAGTCAGTGAAATAGAGAGCAATTCTTAAATAATTCACTCAGGGCATGTGATGCAACCGGGATTGACCACATCTACACCCAGAGCTGGTTGAGACATAAGGCTGGACACTTCAGGCTGATAGCATTGGTGAGTCTCGGTGAGCAAATGCAGACCCTTTGAAGTCATACTGCATGGTACCCATTCCATGGGTCCCAACTCTCCAGGTTCAAGGCATTCTTCCTCCAGCTAAAACATGCATGGGAAACCCAGAGTATCGTCCACCGTGTGATTGGGAAACATTTTAAAATGCATCTCAGTTTTCGTATCCTGGTCCTCGGGTTCACCATTCCAGATGCTTTACTAACACTCTCCCCACTTGGACAGTCAGTGCCTTTAACCTCCTGTTTGGCACAGCTTGCAATTTCTGTGCAAGATGAACAGGAATAGGGAGAACCAATGAGAGACTAGCTGTAGGTATCTGCACGGGCAAATGTAACGCTCATTGCCGACCAGGAAGAGGAATTAAACAAAGGCTCAGTGTGCCCTGCGGGCAACAGATTAGGGCCTGAAGCAATCCTGCGGTTTTGTGCCCAGCTCACAAGAAAACGAGGTGAAGAAAGGAGCTCAGGGGCATTGTAATTCACAAACCTACAGAGTTATAAATGACAGCTATCTTCCAAAAGTATATTGAAGTAAGCCTGCGAAGGGGACTTGAAAGCGGGCAGAATTTCAGGAAAACGATTGCAGGGGGTAGACTGGAATTGCCCTGAAAGCATAGGAAAAGAGGCACAACGTCGACAATGATGCACTTGGCCAAAAAGGGGGTATGCGTTTTTTCCTGAATATATTCAGGAAAAAACGCATACGCCCTTTTTGGCCAACCAAGCAAGCCTGTAAAGGAAATCTGCACTACAATGAAGTCTCACTGCCCCCCGGGCAAAAGGGCCATCTTAAAAAAGTGTAAAATCCAGAAAGGTAGGACAGGATATGGAGAACAGGGAGCCTTGTTATGCTGATTGGCAGGATGTAAACTGCCAGCAGCCACCCTGGAGAAGTGTATGGTGTTTCCTGAAACACGTAAGAAACAAAGCAACACAGCCTATGGCACTTCCACTTATGGTCCTATAGCTTACGGAAATTAAAATCAAAAACAGACAGCCACCCCAATATTTGGGACGGCTGTGTTCACAAGAAGCTCGTCTACAGTATCAGGTAAATATCCCAGAAAGCAAAAAATGGATAAAGAAGTCGTGGCACGTACGTACAATGCAATATCACTCAGCAATGAAATCTGTGTCATCAGGCCCGTAGCGGCATAGTGAGTGGATGCAGGTACGGAGATTCTACGTGAACTACGTCACACAGAAAAAGAAACATCATAAGATATCACTAATACACGGAATGTAAACTTGACTACACATGAACTGAATTACAAAACAGAACAGGGTCTCAAATTTAGAAAACCAACTAGTGCTTTCTTATGGGGAAAGGTGCCATGGGGTGCTGCATAAAACCAGAGACTGAAATTAGCTCAGATAACATTCCATAAGCCAAATATGTAATAGACAAGACCTACTCCTTGCTCAACGAAATGGACTCAACACCACATATTCAACGCCTAGGAATATACCTGACTAGGAAGAATCTTAAAACCCATGGATATATATGTCTCCGTAAGAGAATCAAGCGTGTGTACAGCGGCCGAAACGCAGCAGTGAAAATCCGATAAATCCCATTATCAAAATAAATTTCGAAAACAAAACACAAAGACAGTGAAATAGAGAGCAATTCTTAAATAATTCACTCAGGGCATGTGATGCAACCGGGATTGACCACATCTACACCCAGAGCTGGTTGAGACATAAGGCTGGACACTTCTGGCTGATAGCACTGGTGAGTTTCGGTGAGGAAATGCAGACCCTTTGAAGTCATACTGCATGGGACCCATTCCATGGGTCCCAACTCTCCAGGTTCAAGGCATTCTTCCTCCAGCTAAAACATGCATGGGAAACCCAGAGTATCGTCCACCGTGTGATTGGGAAACGATTTAAAATGCATCTCAGTTTTCGTATCCTGGTCCTCGGGTTCACCATTCCAGATGCTTTACTAACACTCTCCCCGCTTGGAGAGTCAGTGCCTTTAACCTCCTTTTTGGCACAGCTTGCAATTTCTGTGCAAGATGAACAGGAATAGGGAGAACCAATGAGAGACTAGCTGTAGGTGTCTGCACGGGCAAATGTAACGCTCATTTCCCACCAGGAAGAGGAATTAAACAAAGGCTCAGCGTGCCCTGCTGAAAACAGATTAGGGCCTGAAGCAATCCTTTGGTTTTGTGTCCAGCTCACAAGAAAGCGAGTTGAAGAAAGGAGCTCAGGGGCACTGTAATTCACAAACCTGCAGAGTTATAAATGACAGCTCTCCTCCAAAAATATATTGAAGTAAGCCTGCGAAGGGGACTTGAAAGCGGGGCAGAATTTCAGGAAAACGATTGCAGGGGGTAGACTGGAATTGCCCTGAAAGCATAGGAAAAGAGGCAGAACATCGACAAAGATGCACTTGGCCAAAAAGGGCGCATGCGTTTTCTCCTGAATATATTCAGGAAAAAACGCATACGCCCTTTTTGGCCAACCAAGCAAGCCTGTAAAGGAAATCTGCACTACAATGAAGTCTCACTGCCCCCCGGGCAAAAAGGCCATCTGAAAAAAGTGTAAAATCCAGAAAGGTAGGACAGGATATGGAGAACAGGGAGCCTTGTTATGCTGATTGGCAGGATGTAAATTGCCAGCAGCCACCCTGGAGAAGTGTATGGTGTTTCCTGAAACACGTAAGAAACAGAGCAACACAGCCTATGGCACTTCCACTTATGGTCCTATAGCTTACGGAAATTAAAATCAAAAACAGACAGCCACCCCAATATTTGGGACGGCTGTGTTCACAAGAAGCTCGTCTACAGTATCAGGTAAATATCCCAGAAAGCAAAAAATGGATAAAGAAGTTGTGGCACGTACGTACAATGCAATATCACTCAGCAATGAAATCTGTGTCATCAGGCCCGTAGCGGCATAGTGAGTGGATGCAGGTACGGTGATTCTACGTGAACTACGTCACACAGAAAAAGAAACATCATAAGATATCACTAATACACGGAATGTAAACTTGACTACACATGAACTGAATTACAAAACAGAACAGGGTCTCAAATTTAGAAAATCAACTAGTGCTTGCTTATGGGGAAAGGTGCGTTGGGGTGCTGCATAAAACCAG